>NC_052565.1:1138797-1322798 GCF_016699485.2 Gallus gallus | reverse complement strand
CCACGGCCCCCCCAGCAACACCCCCACCCCACTCACCGATCACGGTGGGCTCCAGGTCCACGAAGATGGCACGGGGCACGTGCTTGCCGGCCCCCGTCTCGCTGAAGAAGGTGTTGAAGGAGTCGTCCCCCCCGCCGATGGTTTTGTCGCTGGGCATCTGCCCGTCGGGCTGGATGCCGTGCTCCAGGCAGTACAGCTCCCAGCACGCATTGCCGATCTGCACGCCCGCCTGGCCCACGTGGATGGAGATGCACTCACGCTGTGGGGAGAGGGAGGGGGGTTTGGGTGCTGTTCTGCTGTGCCCCATCACTGCACAGCTGGGGGGGGGATCTCCCCATGGTTATCCTCCCCATGGTTATCCCTACGTTCTCCCACTTCTAGTGGGACGGCAGCTCTCAGTTTGGGGCTGTCTGACCCGATGGCTGTGCTGCTTCCATCACTGCACAGCTGGGAAGTGTTTTTTCCCCATAGTTGTTCTCAGTTGTAATGGGATGGGGACACCGTTTGGGACATACAGCCCCAACGTCTCCTCTTCTCCAGAGCCAAGAATGGGGCTCTCCCCAGCTGCCCCCCCCCCCCCCCCCAGCTGCACTGGGATGGGGCACTCTCTGCCATTCTCTTCCCCACTGGGCACTGCCCCACATGGCAGTCCCGGTGCCCACAGTTCAGCCCCACGGACGCGGTGTGAGGCTCAAGGTGGGGCGGGGGCAAACTCCAAAGGCCACGAGTGCAGCGGCAGAGACTCACACGGGATCCAGCAGCTCCACGGGGAGCTGCCCGGGTGGAAAACAGATGCTGCCCCACGTATGACTCACATCCACGGGGATCCACGAGTGATCCCACACCCCCCCCCCCCCCCCTCCCATGCAGTATATGGGACACACACAGTCCCCACTACCCCCTTACCCCCAGTCTTACACACGGCTCACCTGAGTCCTGCAGCCCCCACCCCACAGCCCCCTACCCCAAACCCACTCGCAGCCCCCCACCCACCCACCACACCCCTATCCCATATCCAGGACACACGTGCTTCCAGCGACCCCACGCATTGCCCACGTGATTTCCACAGCCCTCCCACGCCGGAATCCCCCCCAAGCCCACGCAGAGGGTCCCACAGCCCACCCGCGTCCACCCTCACCATAGCCGCTCACTGCCCGACTTGTTATGAAGCCGCCGGTGAGAGGAACAGAGAAAAGTCCCCCCCGGGCCCCCCATTATATACGTGAGGGGGCGTGGCTTCAGTGGTGTGGGGCACACGGGGGCGTGACCCCGACGCCCCGCCCCCGTCAAGCCCCGCCTCCTTCGGCGCCACGCCCTTTCCGCCACGCCCCGCCGCTGATTGGTCGGTTCGAACGTCAGGTGCGGGAGGGCGGGGCTTTTATTAGGGGGCGTGGTCAGTGATAGGCACCCAGTGGAATTTGGGGGCGTGGTCTGATGGGCGGTGGGCGTGGCTTGAGCAGAAGGGGCGGGGCGTTCCCAGGAGGGGCGCGGAGGGGCCGTAGGCGGACCCCAATGCGAGGGGTCCCGGTGCCCCCCCATCCCCATCCCCAACCCTGCAAAGGCGGAACCGGGGCCCGGAGGGGGGGGCTGTGGGGGCCCCGCTGTCCCCGTGTCGCCGTTCCCGTGGGAATCCCCGCGGGGCACCGCCGCGCCGTCTCCTTTTGCCGCTGCCGTCGCCTTTGTTCCCCCGCCAGCGCCGGGGGGGCATTTCCCTGGGGCGGTTGGGAGGGGGGGGGGGGGGGGGCAGATCCTGTAGGGCAGGAGGAGCGGGCCGGGGGGGTGGGGGGAGCACCTCGCGGGTCAGCTCACGTCTGGCCCCGGGCTGTGGGTGGGGACCGTTTGGGGTCACCCAAACGTGGGGCTTTGCGGGGGGGGGGGGCGGCACTGCTCCCCTTCCATTTAAGGGCCCCCGAGGATTCAGTGTGGGGGACCACGATGTCCCCAGGGCTGAGGGACCCCTCTGCCCCCAGGGGGGGGTCCTGAGTGTGGCAGGTCCCTGCAGTGCCACCACAGTCCCCTGTGTGCCTGGGGGGGGTCCACGTGCCCCATGGCTGCAACCCCACAACCCAAACTGCACCATGATTCCACCCCCCCCTCTCCCAGTATATCCCCCCCCGACACCCTCAGTGCCGGCTCCTCTTATAGGACTGGAGCACCCAGTGTCCCACACTGCTCCCCACTGCTCAGCCCCATTACCACCAGAACCCCCCCACGCTGGGGACCCCCCCTCCTTCCCTATGGGGATGCACCGATTCCATTACCCCCCCCAAGCTCCCCCTTTCCCCCCCCCCCATATTCCCCCCATCCCCATCTCTCTGCCGCAGCCGCCGCCCCGTGCCTTTATCCCTGCTTTTGCCGCAATGCGGTGCCGCACCTGCAGCCCCCTCCCCACATCCAGACAGACGTAGCCCCCCCACACACACACCCGACCCTTAACCCTGTGCCCCCCCCGTTCCCACTCTCTCATCATCCCATGGGCGTTGGGGGGGTGGGGGACACCCAAATTATGAGGACAAAGCGGTGACCCCCCCCCCTCATAGGTGTCCTGTAATGCTATGGGGATAGGGACCCCCACCTGATCCCAAGGGGGGGGGACACAGAGGTCACCCCGTCGTGTTGGGTGCCCCCACCTCCGCCGTACCCCCAGGGCCCCATCCCTCAGTCTGGGTGAACATGTCACATCGATGCTCAGGGGACAGACAGACAGACAGACAGACAGAGCTGGCGGGCACAGGCAGTGGGGGGTAGGGGGGGGGGAGGGGGGTGTGCAGAGCCAGAATCCTCCACCAACCCCATACCAACACCATGACCTCGGATTGGGCTGCAGTGAGGGGAGCAGGGCTGGGGGGGGGGGGGGGGATGCAGTGGGGCTGGGAGGCTCCGGGGGGGCTCCGGGGGGGGGGGCGGTATGGCCTCTGTGCTGGGTTGTGTCTGGGCTGCAAACACGGCAGGGGCCCAGCAACAGTCACCAGGAGCTGCTGCGTTGCTACCAACAATCAACACAGCACAGGCGGCCTGGAGTTAGTTGGGGGGGGGGGCATTGGGACCTGGGGGGGGGGAGCACTGGGAGCTTGGGGAAATGGAGCCAACCCCCCCGTCCCCCCCATGGACTGCTGTGCACTGCATCTGTGCATTGGAAAGGGGGGTAGGGTTAATGTCTCCCCATAGCAGAGCACTGAGGGGAACTGGGGAGGGGAGGGGGGGGGAACAGGGGTAGTTTTAAACCCCCCCCCCCAGCAGTACAATGGGGTCAGATGGGGGTTGTGGGATGGAGTCACCTCCTTGCAGATGTATGGGGGGGGATTGGGGTCCCAGACCCCCCCCGGACAGTTCTCCACCCCGCACAGTCCCCATCTCCTGCACTCCCCTGGGCTGGACCCCCCCTCACCACCCCATGAGGTGATGGAGGCAGGGAGGGGGGGTATGGGGGGGGTCGCAGCCTGTATCCTAGCAACCTGTCTCCTAGCAACGCCGTTGCTTAGCAGCGGGTGGCGTGGTGGCGAGTGGCCTTCCATACCTAACGAGGTGGGAGGGGGCTGGGGGAGACCCCCCCCCAGAACTCAGAGCCCATCACCCTTCAACCTGCAGCACCCTGGGTGGGGGGGCTGAGCCCCCAGGACCCCCCAGAGCCCCCCCACCTATGTCCTTGGGGATATTGAAGGGCACCTCCCATCCCTGGGTTACGGGTTGGGGGCTGTATTTCCCACTCCTGGGGGGGTCAGAACCCCACAGAGCCCTCACAGGCAATGGCTGTGGGGGGAGCTGGGGGGGTTGATTTTTTTTTGGGGGGGGGGGGGAGCACAGCCTGACTGGGGCTGCCTCAGCCTTTGTTCTGGTGGGCGCTGCCCGGCTCATGGCTCCTCTTTGTCTGCAGCCCCACACTCCCGGAGGTGGGGGGGGATGGGGGGGGGGGATGGGGAGCCCCGCCCTGGTTTAGCAGCACCCCAAAAGCACCGAGGGAGGGGGGCGGAGAGGTGAGGACATGGGAACGAAGATGTGGAGCATCCCAAAAATGCACACATTGTATGAAAAAAAGCAGAAAGAAATCGTGATTTCCCAGCTTTTTTTTGGGGGGGGGGGGAGGAGGGGGATGATGCTGGCAGCTCCGTCCTCAGTGCCCTGCAGCACGAACCCCCCCCCCCCCCCCCCCCAATAAAAGAGCCACTAGGAGATGTGCAGGAACCCCTGGAGCTGGGCAGGATGATGGCTCGGGGTGGGGGGGCTGCAGCAGATGGGGGGAGGGCGGGGGGGAGGTCAGGGTGGTCCAACTATGTCCAAAACACCAACTGCTGCAGAGCAGCTGCTGATGGACCTGGAGCTGTTCTGGGGGCTGGGGGGGGGGTCCAGTGGCTGTAATGGGGGCTGAGGGGGGGGGGGCGGGTTGGCCTGGAACAGCCCCGGGACTCCCCTTTCTTTGGGCCTCCAGGGGCTGCGATCTGCACACAAAGAGGGCCAAAGGATGGCTGGGAAGGGGGGCTTTGGGGCACAGCCAGGAATGGGGACAGCGACAGTTCCGGGAATGGGGACAGGGATGCGGCCAACGCGAGGACAGCAACACGGTTCAAACGGGGACTGAGGTGTGGCCGGGGATGGGGACGGGGATACGGATGGGGATTGGGGTGTGGGCACGGCTGGG
This sequence comes from Gallus gallus, assembly GCF_016699485.2. Classification (NCBI taxonomy): domain Eukaryota; kingdom Metazoa; phylum Chordata; class Aves; order Galliformes; family Phasianidae; genus Gallus; species Gallus gallus. Next base: position 1,318,162 of record NC_052565.1, on the reverse strand, counting down.
GACAGGGGCATGGCTGGGGTTGGGGAGCAGGATGGGGATGGGAATGGGGGCACAACTAAAGCTAAGGGCCAGGATGTGGCCAGGGGTGGGGATGGGGATGGGGACAGGGATGGGGACGGGGATGGGGACAGAGATGGGGATGGGGACGGGGATGGAGATGGGGACAGAGATGGGGACGGGGATGGGGACAGTGCCACAGCCGAGAAGCAAAGCGCTGTGGCACAACTGGGGATGGGGTGCAGGGCGTGGCTGGGGCCGATGGCACGGAGAGAAACGGGGTTCAGGGATGGGGACACTGATGGGGACAGAAGTGGAGGACCGGGGATGGGGACGTGGGAACCGGAGCACGGCGCAGAACGGACCCCCGGAGCCGGGAGCGGTGATGGAGTGGTGGTGGTGGCGGCGGTCCCCACCGCATCCCCCGTCGTCCCCCCCCCCGCCCCGCCCCGCCCGCCCTTTGTCTGCAGCTCCGGTGGGGCGGGAGGGAGGAGGGGGGGGGGGAGGGGGCGGCATTACCTCATCCCCGCACACCAATGGCCGCCGTCGGGGCCGCCTCCCCCCGCACCGCTCCGCTCCGCCCCGGCGGCCCTATAAAGCCCCGTTCCACCGCCCGGCTCCGCCGCGTCTCTTACATCGACTGCCTCAGCGTCGTGCTGTGAGAAAGCCCCGGAGCGAGCAGCCGCCATGGTGAGCACCGGGGGGGCACCGGGACCGGGCTCTGCGCATCTCCCCCCCACATATCCCTTTGTTCCCCTTTTTTCCCCCTTTTTCCCCCCTTTTTGGCTCTTCCCCCCCCTCTGAAGCCGCGGAGCCCACAATGAGGTCGCTTCGAAGGGCTCCGGTGACAAAACGCGGCCCCCACCCGGGGCGGGGGGGGGAGATGAGGACCACTCGTTCGGTGCTGAGCCCGCACCGGGTGCGGTCCCCGTTAAACCGCATCGGGTCCCGTTAATCCGGGCAGGATGGGGCCTCGGTGCCGCGTCAGCTTCGGGTGTGGCCGCCGTTAAATCGAGGGGGGGGGGACGGGACTTAAGGACCCGCTAATTGAAGAGGAATAGGGCTCCCTCAGTACCGGGTGTAGCCCACCTTTAAATGGGGTTGGGGGGGTCTTAAGAGCCGTTCCAGGGAGTGAAATGAGTCCCGGTGCCGAGTCAGCACAGGGCGTGGCCCCCGTTAAACCGAGACGGGGAACACCGGGTCCCTTTCAGTAGGGTGAGATGGGACCTCCCGGTACCGGCTCCGCGCTGGGCGTGGCTCCCGGTTAACGGAGCACAATAGGAGCTCCGTTCTCCGGTTCGGAGCCGGTAAGGGCGTGGCTCCGGTCCGATGGGGGCAGAATAGCGCTGAGGCCACACCGGGTGGGGCGATGGTTAAACTGGGACCCCCCTCCCGGACAGAATGAGTCCCGGTGCTGAGCCCTCAACCGGCAGCGTTGTGTCCCTATAGGGCAGGGCGTGGCCCCAGCCCCATGGACAGCGTGGGATCCCGTTGCTGAGCCCACAACCCACAGTGGGTGGGGTTACAGAGCTGGATGGGACCCCCCCCCCAGTACTGACCCCCCCCCCCCCCATCGGGGTGTGGCTGTGCTGCAGCCCCAGAACAATGGGATGGGGATGGGTACGACGCAGCCTTTGGGGGGGGGGGTCGGGCCCTATTCCAGCCGCCAGAGGGCGCTCTTCTCAGCCCATCCCTATGAACGGCGTCTCCATGGGGATGCGGGCTGGGGGCGGAGGGGAAACACAACGCTGAGCCATGGGGTAACGCTGCCCCATATCCACCCCACAGCGTGAGTGCATCTCCATCCACGTGGGCCAAGCGGGCGTGCAGATCGGCAATGCGTGCTGGGAGCTGTACTGCCTGGAGCACGGCATCCAGCCCGACGGGCAGATGCCCAGCGACAAAACCATCGGCGGGGGGGGACGACTCCTTCAACACCTTCTTCAGCGAGACGGGGGCCGGCAAGCACGTGCCCCGTGCCGTCTTTGTGGACCTGGAGCCCACCGTGATCGGTGAGTGGGGTGGGGATGTTGCTGGGGGGGCCGTGGGGGTGCCGTGGCGGTGCTGACGTTGGTTGCGGTGCCCCCCAGATGAGGTGCGCACGGGGACGTACCGGCAGCTCTTCCACCCCGAGCAGCTGATCACGGGCAAGGAGGATGCGGCCAACAACTACGCCCGGGGGCACTACACCATCGGCAAGGAGATCATCGACCTGGTGCTGGACCGCATCCGCAAGCTGGTGGGTACGGCACCGTGGGGCTGCCCGCACCGTTGGGTCCCCCCCCCCCCCACCGTGTGGTCAGTGGGCAGCACAGAGCTGTGCTGTGGGGCTCTGAGTGCATTGGAACCCCTCCACCTGCAGTGGGTGGGATGAGCCTGGGGGGCTGGGTGGGTGGGTGGCGTGATGAGGACAAAGGCTCTGTTCCTCTGTCTCGCCCTCCCCTCCAGACCCAGCCAGGCTGGATTTAGATTGAATATATTAATTAATGGTAATCCTGTTGTGCTGGCTGCCATTGGCTGGCAACGTGCCGCGGTGCAGCTGCGGTGTTGGAGCTGCTCCACAGCGCCGCGTCCCCCGACAGTGCTGAGCTGTGCAATTCTTCCTTTGTTCCCCTGCCCCCCCCCGCCCACCCCCAGCCCTGGCTGCAGCCACGTCCAGCTGCACTTAGAGGGGATGGGAACCCCAGGGATTGTGGGGGTGGAGGCAGAGCTGTGGGCTGTCCCACTCCCATCCCAACACTGTGGCCAAGACCGCAGCTCAATCTGCTCCCTGCACACACCCCATGGGTGGGGGAAGCTGATGGTATCTGCCCTCCATCCATGAGGCCATGTGCCCATGGGGCTTCCCCAGGGGAGTCATGTTCCGAGTGGTGACCCCCGGTGGATGGAGGTACCCCTCACCCTGTCCCGCTACTGGAAATCCCCCCCGAGTGTTCTCTCCAGGCCATAAAGAGGACGTTCTGCAGTTCTGCAGCTGTCTGATGGAACAAGACGCCACCCTGGCGTGTTCCCCCAGGCTGCCCAGTGCCCCCACCCCACAGGCTGTGCCCCCCAGGGGATCCACACCTCAGTGGGCCGATTGCAATGGCTGCAGGTGCCCCATCACCCTGCCCTGGTGCCTCCTACCCTGGAGATCCCCAAAAGAATCCCCTCCGGAATGTCCTCACGAGGCCACAAAGAGGAAGGAAGGACCGACTGTGCAGCTGCCTGGATCCCCCATGACTCCTCCTTGTGTCCCCGCAGGCTGACCAGTGCACGGGGCTGCAGGGCTTCCTGGTGTTCCACAGCTTCGGGGGCGGCACCGGCTCCGGCTTCACCTCGCTGCTGATGGAGCGCCTGTCGGTGGACTACGGCAAGAAGTCCAAGCTGGAGTTCTCCATCTACCCGGCCCCGCAGGTGTCCACGGCCGTGGTGGAGCCCTACAACTCCATCCTCACCACCCACACCACGCTGGAGCACTCCGACTGCGCCTTCATGGTGGACAACGAGGCCATCTACGACATCTGCCGCAGGAACCTGGACATCGAGCGCCCCACCTACACCAACCTCAACAGGCTGATAGGGCAGATCGTGTCCTCCATCACAGCCTCACTGCGCTTCGATGGGGCTCTGAACGTCGACCTGACGGAGTTCCAGACCAACCTGGTGCCCTACCCTCGCATCCACTTCCCATTGGCCACGTATGCGCCGGTGATCTCTGCTGAGAAGGCCTACCACGAGCAGCTGTCGGTGGCTGAGATCACCAACGCGTGCTTCGAGCCGGCCAACCAGATGGTGAAGTGCGACCCGCGGCACGGCAAGTACATGGCGTGCTGCCTGCTGTACCGCGGGGACGTGGTGCCCAAAGATGTCAACGCCGCCATCGCCACCATCAAGACCAAGCGCACCATTCAGTTCGTAGACTGGTGCCCGACTGGGTTCAAGGTGGGCATCAACTACCAGCCTCCCACCGTGGTGCCCGGGGGGGACCTGGCCAAGGTGCAGCGCGCCGTGTGCATGCTGAGCAACACCACGGCCATCGCCGAGGCGTGGGCGCGCCTGGACCACAAGTTTGACCTGATGTACGCCAAGCGCGCCTTCGTGCACTGGTATGTGGGGGAGGGCATGGAGGAGGGGGAGTTCTCGGAGGCTCGGGAGGATATGGCTGCCCTGGAGAAGGATTACGAGGAGGTGGGGGTGGATTCGGTGGAGGGTGAGGGTGAGGAGGAAGGAGAGGAGTACTGAGAGTTCACAACGGTGCTGCTCGTACAGGGAACAATCCTAGTTATCCCCCACCCCACCCCCGTGGGTCTGTAGCGGTGTGCGCTGCTGTCTGTGCTGTTCTATGGTCTGTGGTTCAATGGAAAGTCTGTTACAGACCCCTCCCCACCCCGCCCTCCCCCTGTCCTCTCCTGTGTGTCTCAATGAATAAAAAGCATTTCCTGTCTTAAGCTCTGTGTCTGAGTGCTCTGTGCTGTGATGCTGGGATAACCCCTCCACTCCCCCTCATTGCTGGTGGTGCTGCTGAGCTCAGCACCTTCAGCCCCCTCTCTGTCCCGGGTGGGTCACCCATCTCTTCGCCCCCCAGCGTGTGGGGCAGAAGATGGGGGAGGGATGTGGGTGAGAAGCGCTGGGCTGCGGCCATTCATGAGGTTCTGTGGGAGCCGCGCATCTTTATGAATGGGGACTGCGCGTTCATTCATACCCCAGAGGTGGGCAGACACAGCCATCCTGGGGGGGGGGAATGATAAGGGGACACATCCCCTCATGGGAGAGAGGGGCTGAAGGGTGGGCACAAAATGCCCCTATGCTGAACGTTCCCCCCTTTGTTTAAAGTACTGTAGGTGATTAATTTGGTGATAATTTGAATCTCTCCCCCCCATTTACACTGGAGCGTGATGCTGTAGGGGATGGGATACCCCAATGGGAATCCTCTGGGATGGGCAGGAGTGGGGTTTGCTTCCCTTTCCCCCCCTTTAATGCTGGGCTTTGTGGCTGCAGCAGAACCCAGACTGCCCTATAGCCCCCCAGAAAGCAAGCAGCCTGCAGGTGGGTGGGGGTATGTGGGGAGGGGGCATGGAGCAGTGCTTGCTGATGGGAAGCACAAAGAGTTTCCTCCTTTCTGCCTTACATTCAATTAATGAAACTCAGCTCACATCTTTCGGGTTCTGACCGTTTCTCCCACCCCATCTTTCCATGGTGGTGCAGTGGCCCTGAGCTGCCCCCCTAATGTGAGCCCCCCCACCATATAAGCAGCACTGCACCATTCCATCCCCGTGCATTGGTGCCCACCATCCCCACTGCAGCACCACGGGGACCTCTGCAGTGCCCACTCCTGTGGTGCTGCTGTCACCCGAAACGGGGGAAGAAAACTCTCTGACCCCATAATGGTGTTAGAAAGCAGCACTCCTTTATTCCTCACCCTACAAAACAGATGATGCGGCAAACAAACGATGCTCTGACAGCTCAGCTTCTACATCTGAACACTGAGGACACACCTATGCAGTATATTGGGAGACGTACTCATTCTTATCCAGTAACTCATTAATAAATGCTAATGGCCCCCTGGGCATTAACACCTATGGTGGTCCTATGCCTCTCTATTCTCTCCCCGGTTGTTTTTCCCCAGCTTGGCAGACTTCTGTTGCTCGTTAGGCCATAATGAGGGACTTCCAAAACAACACACATGAAATCCAAGGAAGATGGCCTTGCCTATGGGGGGTGTAAGAGATAAAAGCTGCCTGTTGTGACTGCAGGGCTTCTTGTGGGGCAGAATGAAGAGAAAACAAGGCTGTTTGCCCAGCAAAGCGGAAATGGGATGTTTTAGGACCAGAGCTCATCGATTCCTTTTGCTGAAGGGATACGACGGCCCTTAAACTGAGATCCTGATCCATATTGCTGAGCAGCCCAGCCTGCATCAGCATCAGCATCGAGCTCCAGGTCTGCTGCTGGGTGCCCCCCCCCCCAGGGCCGGTAGAAGCCTAAAGGGGGGGGGGGGGGGGGGGCTCTGCTGCCCACAGAGCCCCAGTAGAGCGATGGAGGGGGGCGGGTTCAGCCATGGGCTGGGGGAGCAGCGCTGTGTCCGCAGTCCCTCCCATTCCTATGGGCTGTAGGTGCCCCCCCCCCCCCCATCCCTGACCCCACCCACTGTGGGAAGAGGAACCGCTCCGCTCCGGACGGGGCAGCGCAGCCCTATGTGGGGTTGGGGGCAGTCAGCCGCCCACCCCCTCCCCCCCCCACAATTGCCCCCCCCCATTGCCCCCCCCCCCACGATGTGCTCACAGCGCAACGCGGCGCGAACCCCGCATGCAGCACTGCGGAGTTGCGGGGGTGTCACGCACAAAGGACGCCCCCTTATCCCCCCCACCCCCATTATTCCCCCCCCCCCCGGGGCTCTCCCTTCCTCATAGCCGCCATTTCGCGGCCGGCGGCCATGAGGCAGCGCCACGTCAGCGCAGCGCTGCTGCAGTGCGGCCGTGGAGGGGGGGGGGACACACCATAAGGTGGGGGGGGGGACACGACACTCGTGGGGGTCCCTCGGACTCCGGTGTACCGGGAGCAAAAAGCACCGGGAGCTGCGGGGGGGGGGGCGGCCCCGCGACCCCCGTGGTGGGATGGAGGGGATGTGAGGGCGGGGGGGGGGGCAGCGTGCAGATGGCACCGGCGTGGGGGGGGGGGGGGGGGTGCAGATGGGCCGGGGGCCCCATGGGGAGCTGAGCTTTCGGGGGGGGAGGGGGGGCAACGCGGAAGCGGATTAAAGGCTCTGGGCGTTGGGAGGAGGGGGGGGGAGCACGTGCTCTATATCCCCCCCCGCACTGTCGCAGTTTTCCTCTGCAGCAAAACCGCACCGAGGCGGGCGGGGATATGCGCAGGGGAAGGGGGGGGGTATTAACGGCTGTTGCTTTCGTTCCCTATTCCTTTCCCCCCCCCCCACCTCCGTCGCAGTGGGGCGGGCAAAACGCGTAGGGAGGACTGCGGGGGGGCGATCCCCGTAGTAATTTATCCCCCCCTCCCCAATCCCCAGCCCCCTTTTGCTGCTCCAGATGGGGGCTGCACCGCACTGCGGGGGGGGGGAGGGCGAATCGCCCACTCTGCAGATGAGGGGGGGGAGGTGGAGCGCTCCACGCGGCTCAACCAATCAGCGCTGGAGGTGTTTTGATGGGCGGTCGCATCGGCCAATGGGAGCGCGGGTGCTGCCCGCTGCGGTTCCTCTATATTAAGGGCGCTCCCGGGAGCGGCCGCAGTCGGAACTTGCGACGACTCTTTGCGTCGGGCCGAGTACCGCAACCATGGTATGGGGCGGGGGTAATTAGGGGGTAATTAGGAGTAGGGTTATGGGGTGGGAGCGATGAGTGGGTGAGTGGATGCGTAGAGGGGGCACACGTTGAAGAGGAGGCTTTGAGCAGTGGAAGGGGGTGTAGAGGATGGGTGGGGGGGATGGAAGTGGGGAGGAAGGATTGGGGGGATTTGGGGTCGGGGGGGGGATTATAGGGTCGGGGGGAAGGATTGGGGGGGAGAAATGAAGGGGCTGAGGTGAGGAGGGGGAGGGGAGCAGCGGGGGGTGGGGGTGAATGGCAAAGGAGTAACGGGGGCTGATGGGGTGAAAAGGGGCTGGGGGGGTAGAGCAGGAATTGGGGGGGGAAATGGGGGCTGGGAGGAGTGGAGGGGGCAGAGCGATGGGTTGGGGGGGTGTGGGGGAGGCACAGAGAGAGCCGGACCTCGGGGTGCCGCCTCAACCCGAGGACCCCATTGCGGCCCCCCCCGACACGTGGTCTCAGATCTCCCTCCCCATCCCCCCCATCGCTCGGATGGGGGCGGGGCATGAGCCCACTTTTGGCGCCAAGCCCCGACCGTTAGGGGTTTCCCGCGCGCGGGAAGGTGCAGGCGCGCTCCTCCCCCCCCCAACCCCCCCACTCAGCCCCGCCCCTGCGGCACCAAAACCCCCCATCCCCCCCCTTACCCCCCCCCAGTGCTGCACCCATTCCCTTTCCTGTCCCACTTTGCTCCCCGCACCCATCCGAGGGCAGCTCAGTGCGGACCCTATGGGGCCGATCCTGCCCCCCTCGGGGGTTTTATGCCCCTCCCATAAAGCTTAGGCAACCCCCCCACCCCCCCACTGTGAGCACCATCTGCCTTTCCAGGGAGGAATGCTGAGCAGGTGGTGCTGTATGGGTGCGGCTGGGAATGTGCAGGGTGGGGGTGGGGGAGTGGCAGAGCAACTGGACCCCCCCCTTACCCCCCCCCCATCCCATCCCCCCCACCCTGTGCTGCACTCATTGCTTTGGGTTCAGTCGGTGGCCACGTGGTTTCCCCGCGGTGCCGCAGTGATGTCAGCCCTGCAGTGCTGCTTCCTCATCCTCAGTGCCACCCCTTTCCCTGGCTGCGAAATGCCCTCCCCACGCACGGGGTGGGGTCACTCCCACGCTGCTATAGGGGGCCCAGGGTGTGGCTGACCCCAAACACCCCCTTCCCTCCCCCATGGCCCCATTGCTGCCCATGGAGATGGCACTGAGCACTGTGCGTCCCCTCGGGGCTCAGGGTGTCCCATGAGGACACAGTTATGCTGGACCCCATACAGACAGCGCTGGTGCTGCGAGTCCCCTCCCAGTACAACAGGGAACAAATAAGGATGACCATGGGGAAGATATCCGCCCCCCCAGCTGTGCAGTGATGGGGCACAGCAGAACAGCACCCAAACCCCCCTCCCTCTCCCCACAGCGTGAGTGCATCTCCATCCACGTGGGCCAGGCGGGCGTGCAGATCGGCAATGCGTGCTGGGAGCTGTACTGCCTGGAGCACGGCATCCAGCCCGACGGGCAGATGCCCAGCGACAAAACCATCGGCGGGGGGGACGACTCCTTCAACACCTTCTTCAGCGAGACGGGGGCCGGCAAGCACGTGCCCCGTGCCGTCTTCGTGGACCTGGAGCCCACCGTGATCGGTGAGTGGGGTGGGGGTGTTGCTGGTGGTGTTGCTGATGGTGGGGAGGGGGGGCTGTGGGGGTGCCGTGGCGGTGCTGACGTTGGTTGCGGTGCCCCCCAGATGAGGTGCGCACGGGGACGTACCGGCAGCTCTTCCACCCCGAGCAGCTGATCACGGGCAAGGAGGATGCGGCCAACAACTACGCCCGGGGGCACTACACCATCGGCAAGGAGATCATCGACCTGGTGCTGGACCGCATCCGCAAGCTGGTGGGTACGGCACCGTGGGGCTGCCCGCACCGTTGGGTCCCCCCCTGCCCTCCCCCTGTGTGATCAGTGGGCAGCACAGAGCTGTGCTGTGGGGCTCTGAGTGCATCGGACGCCCTTTTCTTGCAGTGGGTGGGATGCTGCCCCCCGTCCCCGTGGGTGCTGCCGATGTGCTGCTGCTGCAGCCCCCACGCTTGGACCCAAATGTGTCGACTGTGGGTGTGGGATGGGCCTGCAGGGCACGGGGCAGCCTTTGTGCTTGGGAAAACCTCACTTTCTTCCTTCTTTTGGGTCATGTGAGGCTCCCTTTGACATGGACTCTGATCCTTCTTTATGCAGTGCTTATGAGCAGCTGTGCTGAGCGCTTAACTCCTTCAGGGAAGCTCAAGCTGGCCCTGCATCCCTGCAGTGCTGTTCCTGGTGGGAGGGCTGCTGCCAGCTCCTGCCCACACATCTCTGTGGGCTCTTGGCTCCCAGAGGCACATTGCTGTCCTCCCAATGCTCACAGCCCAATGGAGGCCAATGCGTGCTTGGTGCAAGATGTCTCAAAGGGTTTGAGACAGCGGGGTTTGAGCTTCGCTTCCTAGGCAAGATAGTAGCAACGTGAATCTGGGACAGTTGGCAATGATGTGATGTTGTCTGCTGTTCTTTTCCAGGCTGACCAGTGCACGGGGCTGCAGGGCTTCCTGGTGTTCCACAGCTTCGGGGGCGGCACCGGCTCCGGCTTCACCTCGCTGCTGATGGAGCGCCTGTCGGTGGACTACGGCAAGAAGTCCAAGCTGGAGTTCTCCATCTACCCGGCCCCGCAGGTGTCCACGGCCGTGGTGGAGCCCTACAACTCCATCCTCACCACCCACACCACGCTGGAGCACTCCGACTGCGCCTTCATGGTGGACAACGAGGCCATCTACGACATCTGCCGCAGGAACCTGGACATCGAGCGCCCCACCTACACCAACCTGAACCGCCTCATCAGCCAGATCGTGTCCTCCATCACGGCCTCGCTGCGCTTCGATGGGGCTCTGAACGTCGACCTGACGGAGTTCCAGACCAACCTGGTGCCCTACCCTCGCATCCACTTCCCATTGGCCACCTATGCGCCGGTGATCTCTGCTGAGAAGGCCTACCACGAGCAGCTGTCGGTGGCTGAGATCACCAACGCGTGCTTCGAGCCGGCCAACCAGATGGTGAAGTGCGACCCGCGGCACGGCAAGTACATGGCGTGCTGCCTGCTGTACCGCGGGGATGTGGTGCCCAAAGATGTCAACGCCGCCATCGCCACCATCAAGACCAAGCGTAGCATCCAGTTTGTGGACTGGTGCCCGACTGGGTTCAAGGTGGGCATCAACTACCAGCCGCCCACCGTGGTGCCCGGGGGGGACCTGGCCAAGGTGCAGCGCGCCGTGTGCATGCTGAGCAACACCACGGCCATCGCCGAGGCGTGGGCGCGCCTGGACCACAAGTTTGACCTGATGTACGCCAAGCGCGCCTTCGTGCACTGGTATGTGGGGGAGGGCATGGAGGAGGGGGAGTTCTCGGAGGCTCGGGAGGATATGGCTGCCCTGGAGAAGGATTATGAGGAGGTGGGGGTGGATTCGGTGGAGGGTGAGGGTGAGGAGGAAGGAGAGGAGTACTGAGGGATCACAACGTTGTTACTCTTGCTCATACAGACAACAAAGCTAGTTATCCCCCCTACCCCCTTGGGTCTGTAGCGGTGTGCGCTGCTGTCTGTGCTGTTATGGTCTGTGGTTCAATGGCAAGTCTGTTACAGACCCACCCTTCTTCTCTTGTGTGTCTCAATGAATAAAAAGCATTCCCTGTCTTAAGCTCTGTGTCTGATTGTTCTGTGCTGCAATGCTGGGATAACCCTGTTTCTTCCCTCCCCTCCACTGGTGGTGCTGCTGGGGGTGGGCTGAGCTCAGCACCTTCAGCCCCAGCTCTGTCCATAAGGCTGTTCTCCCCCCCAGCGTGTGGGGCAGAAGATGGGGAGGGATGTGGGTGGGAAGCGCTGGGCTGCGGCCATTCATCAAGTTCCATGGGAACCGCGCATCTTTATGAATGGGGACCGCGCGTTCATTCATACCCCAGCGGTGGGCAGACACAGCCATCCTGGGGTCCTGTGGCCAGATGGGGGGGTTGCAAGTGAGAGCATGTCTCATCCCCCTCGTTGGGGGGGGCACTGCTCCAGGTGAGGCCTCATAGCAGAGGGATAGGATCACATCCCTTGCCTGCACTCCATCCTTTCATTTCCCAGTTTGTATTGGTAATGGGAGTTCCTTCAACCCAGGTGTGCACCCTGCACTTGGGTCTATTGAACCTCGTGAGGTTCACCTGGGCCCCCTGCTCAGCCTCTCCGTGTCTCTCTGATGGTATCCACTCCCTCTGCTGTGTCACTGCCCCTTAAAGCTCTGTCAGCAAAAAGCTGGGGGTGCACCCAACCCCCCTGTCAATGCCACTGCTGATGATATGAATGAGTTTCGGCCCCAACTGTGAGACACCACTCATTCCTCACTGATCTCCACCTCTGGACTTGGTCCTGCAGGCAGCCCTTTGCCCACTGAACGGTCCACCCATCAAATCCATCTCATGTTGGACAAGAAGGATGTTGGGGTTCTGTGCCAAAGGCCCCACTTGAATCTGGATGGCATCGGTGGCTCTTCCCTCCTCCACTGATGCAGTGACACCATCGTAAAGAAGAATGCTCCCTAACCCCAAAGCAGTGTTATAAAGCTTTGTTCCTTTATTCCTCATCCTACAAGTCAGGAGATGTGACAAACAAACCTGCTCTGAGAGCTCAGGTTCTACCTCAGAACAGTGAGGACTTACCTATGCACTACATTGACATAGGTACCCATTCTTTTCCAATAACTCATTAATGTGTGCTAATGACCCTCTGGGCATGAGTGGGAGCACCTATGGTGGCTTTATGCCCACTTTCTCTCCCCGTTTTTTCCACCATCTGATTAATCTTAGAGATTTTTGCTGACCTTGAGCTGTTCTTCCCCAGCTTGGCAGACTTCTGTTGCTCGTTAGGCCATAATGAGGGACTTCCAAAACAACACACATGAAATCCAAGGAAGATGGCCTTGCCTATGGGGGGTGTAAGAGATAAAAGCTGCCTGTTGTGACTGCAGGGCTTCTTGTGGGGCAGAATGAAGAGAAAACAAGGCTGTTTGCCCAGCAAAGCGGAAATGGGATGTTTTAGGACCAGAGCTCATTGATTCCTTTTGCTGAAGGGATACGACGGCCCTTAAACTGAGATCCTGATCCATATTGCTGAGCAGCCCAGCCTGCATCAGCATCAGCATCGAGCTCCAGGTCTGCTGCTGGGTGCCCCCCTCCTGTCCCCCCCCATGCTTTGGGGCTGTGGGCAGCTCTGTGTGGGGCCCTCCTGTTGGGGGTGTTTTGTGACCCCCCCAAGGCCGGTAGAAGCCCAAAGGGGGGGTGGGGGTGGGCTCTGCTGCCCACAGAGCCCCATTAGAGTGTGTGGGGGGGGGGTGCCCGGGGGGCTTCACCCATGGGCTGGGGGAGCAGTGCTGTGTCCCCACAGTGCTGAGTGCCCCCACTGTGTCCGCAGTCCCTCCCAATCCTATGGGCTGTGGGTGCCCCCCCCCCATCCCTGACTCCATCCGTTGGGTCAGAGGGGCTCCGTTCGGGAGGGGGCAACACAGCGGGGGGGGGGGGGAGAGGGGTCCGACCCTGTGACCGCAGTGATGGGGGTGTCCTCCCCACCCCCAAACCGGTTTTGCTGCCCCAGACGGGGGCTGCACCGCACTGCGGGGGGTGGGGGCGGAGGGGAGGGGCAAATCGCCCACCCCGCGGTTTGCGGGGGAAGGTGAAGAGCGCCACGAGGCTCAGCCAATCAGAGCTGGGAATGGTTTGATGGGCGACGCGGTAGCCAATGGGAGCCCGGTGCGCTAGCACGGCCCGCCCCCCTTTCTACATATAGGAGCACTCCCGGGGGGCTGCAGCCTGGAGCCTGAGGGGCTTTTTGCGTTGGGCTGAGCGAACGCAGCCATTGTGCGGGCCGGGGGGGGCTGGGGGTGTGCAGGGGGTAGGATTCTGAGTTGGGGAGATGGAGGGGGGGGGGGGGGGAAGAAACACAAATTGTGGTGGGGAGGGGGCTTTGAACAAAGCGGGAGGGGTTAGGAGATGGGGGGGAAAGGAGTTGGGAGTTGGGGGGGAATAGGGGTTGGGGTGAAGGATTGGGGGAGCAGAAATTGAGGGGGGTTTGCGCAGAGGAGGGGATGGGGAGCGATGGGGGAGGAAAGAGTAACAGGGACTGATGGGGTGAAAAGGGGCTGGGGGTGGTAGGGAAGGAATTGTGGGGAGTCGGAGGAGTGGATGGGGCAGAGCAATGGCCGGGGAGGAATGAGAGGAGTACTAAACGTTGTCCTGCTGCTGCTGTCCCACGTCCACATATGTTTGCTTCAAACACTTTGAGCTTTCTCATGCTCTGGCCCTGGTTGCTCTCCTTGTTCCCAGCTGCCCTGGCTGGGCTTTAACTCCCTGATGTGATCCTGTTGGTTTTCCTCGTTTCTGTACTCGTTCTACGAATAAAAGGCTTTAAGACAATCTGCTGCTGTGTTACATACAAACGCTCTGTGTCAGCCTGGGCGGCTCGCGGGGCACAGCCGCATGGGAACGGGCTGTCCCCATTGTCTGTGCGCGGTGACACGGCTGCGGGGTTGGCAGCGCTGGCTCTGGCCAGCCCTTCGCCTGCTCCTGCGTGAAGGGGGGTGGGCCTTCCCCATCCTTGGGGGTCAGAGGCTGTGGGTTCTGTTCTGTGAGGTCGAGTCTCAGTGGGGGTTGGGAAGGAGCTTTGCCATTGCCCGGGGGCCCCTCCTGTGCATGGTGGGGGGGAGGAGGGGGGCAAGGATTTACGGGCCCTGGGGATTAGCCCTGGCTAAGGGATTAGTGCTGGCGCAGCGGATCAGCCCCGCTCCCTCCCACCGGGGGGTGGCCGAGCCGAGGCCGTCTCCGCACCACTCCCGCTCCGGGGGGAGTCCCACAGGGCTGGAGGGGCTCCGGGGGGGGCATCAATGAACGCGCGGGTGCGCCGAGCGTGAGAGCGGCTGCGCGCTCAGCCAATGGGCTCCGCCCGCGCAGCCCTCAGCCAATGAACGGCGCCTCATTCAGCTCCGGCAGCCAATGAGGGGCGGGGCGGGGCACTTCCGGTCGGTGGTGCAGTGGATACATAGTAGCGAGCGGCGGGAGTGGGGGGCGTGGTCTCGGAGCGCATTGCTGCAGGCGGCTCGGCTCGGCTCGGCTCGGCTCGGCTCGGCTCGGCTCGGCTCGGCTCGGCTCGGCTCGGCTCGGCTCGGCTCGGCTCGGCTCGGCTCGGCTCGGCTCGGCTCGGCTCGGCTCGGCTCGGCTCGGCTCGGCTCGGCTCGGCTCGGCTCGGCTCGATTCTGACCCGACCCGACCCGACCCTGCCCCGGCTCGGCCCTGCCCGGCCCTTCCCGGCCATGCTTTCCGCCCCATGGCCCCTGTGGAGCTCGACGCGCTGGCCGTGCGGGAGCAGCTTTTCCATGAACGTGTCCGCGAATGCCTCGTGAGTGTGGGGGTGGGGGTCGTCCCGCTGGGGTTGGGGTCTCTCTGTGGGGATGGAGCTCCCTGTGCTCCCGGTGGCAGCTCCGGGGCTGTGCCCCACGCCCGGGCCTTATCGCGGCCGCAGCTGCACCGCACTGCTGTGTGCTCGCAGATAGTGGGGCTTGGCCCGGCCCGGAGAGCCGGGGGTGGGTGGGGACCCTCGGACCGATGAGAGCCTCCCTGTCCCCCTTCCCCTTCCCAAAGAGCAGTGGGTATGGGAGGGAATGGGGCCGGGGCTGTGGGGTGTGAGGGAGCCGATGCTGAGCTCTGGTCTCAGCCCTTCTGTGGGGCAGGGCTGCCCTGGGCTGGTTCTGGGGTCCTGCAGTACCCAGATGTCAGGGCTCCTCTGTACCAATGTGGGGTCCCTGGTGGTGTGGAGGGGGGCCATGGATGCTCGGTTTTGCAGCAGTGTCACAGCTGAGCCAGACCTGTGCCGGGTGCCCATGGCCCCTTCCTCACCCCTACACCATCATCTGCTCCCAGGGTGCTCAGTGTCAGTGGGGGACCCCCAGAATTGTGGGCACTGTGCGGGGGAGCAGCCCCACGCCCAGCTCTGCCAACCGGGGCACTCACTGCTGTGGGTCAGAGGTGTGAAGGGATGAAAGCGTCACAGCCCTGGAATCTCCCAGGGGCCCTCTGGGACAGTCAGAGCCACGCGTCCCTGCAGTGCTGCACCTCTCCCAGGAACGCCCGGCTCAGCTCTGCCAGCGTGGAGCCCACGCGACCTTTCAGACTTTCCCGGGCCACGTTGTGGAGCTCTGCCCCGTGGTTACATCAGCACTGCTGGAAGCCCTCGCCCTGAGCTGGGCTGCAGTTGTGATGCTGCTGTCTCACGGATCTCCCCACGAAACCCCTTCTTCACTCCTTTGCTCCGAGGTGTTCGGAGCCCTCTGAGCAAACACACGGCAACGTGCGCTTCCCTCAGCGGGAGCAGGGATAGGAACGGCCCTCAGGGTACCCAGAGCTGAGCTGATCTCAGTGCTCTCTGCCACCCTACTGGATGGGCTCTCAGCCCTGGGACCCCCAGCCGAGCCCCGAATATGAAGGACACCCAGGCAGGAGGGAGGTGTTGGTGGTGCTGGTGCCAAAGCATTGGGTTCAGACGACCTTTCCCCGTTCTGCTGCGTACCCACGGGGATGAAAGGTCGCAGTGTTCCTCGAATGTCGCCTGCTTGGGCCGGAGCTCAGCGTGCTGGCGGGGGTGGGAGGGACAGACAGACACTCTGCAGTCGGCCTTGGCGCTGGGCTCAAGGCTGTGCCTGCAGCCCTGCTGGGTGCTGGTGCCAACGGTGCGAGGGCTGCGGGGTCGGGGTGTTCCGTGCAGCTCTGCTGGGCTGAGCTGCTGATGCTCACCCTGCACTCTCAGCTCACAGGGGATGCCTCGTCAGCACCCAGTGGGTGAGCCTTGGGTGCAGCCCGTGCTTGTTTAGGGGGAGAGAACAGGGTTAGGAAAACAAAACGGGAGGGGGGGCTGATGGGATCTGGGGATGTCAGCATTCCTTGTGGAGGGGAGCGCTGCCCTCTGAGGCCGCCCGCTGTGCTGTGCCTGCAGATCTGTGCCCTGCTCTTCGCCAGCCTCTACATCCTCTGCCACTTCGTCATAAGGCACTTCAAGAAGCAGACGGATTTCGCAGCAGGTAGGAGGGTTCATCCATCCGACCCCCCCCCCCCGGGCTGTTCCTGCTGCTCCCTGCCCCAATCCCACTGCGGCTCCGGTCCCTGTGGGGTGTCCCATTGTGGGGGTGGGGGAGCAGAGCCCCCCCTCCATCCAGAGCTCTTCTGAGTTCTGCAGCTCTGTTTGCAGCAGAGGGGGGGCTGGGGAAGGCATCAGAGGGGGGAATAGCAGGGAGCCTTCCTGCTCATCTGTTTCTTTTCCTCTGCAGTGCACGATGATGAGGATGCTGCTGTCAACAGGATTGCGTAAGTTCCTCCCATCTCTCCTCCCCTCCCTGTCCAGATGGGACACCACATTCCCCCCCATCCCCTTGGGGGACCTTGAACTCTGACCACCCGCATGGGCTCCCTCTGACAGGTTGGGGCTGTGCACCTTCACCCTGGCCGTGGCTTTGGGTGCTGTGCTGCTGCTCCCCTTCTCCATCATCAGCAACGAGGTGCTGCTCTCCTTCCCCCACAACTACTACATCCAGTGGCTGAATGGGTCCCTCATCCACGGTGGGTGCACGGGGTGGTCCTGGGGTGCTGAGCTCCCCCCATCCTGCACTGGGACCTCACCCCATTCTGCCCCCCTTGCCCCCCCCACCCCTCCAGGCCTCTGGAACTTGGTCTTCCTCTTCTCCAACCTGTCCCTCGTCTTCCTCATGCCCTTTGCATACTTCTTCACGGAGTCAGAGGGGTTTGCAGGATCCAAGAAGGTATGCAGCCCCATGGGTGCTGTCCCCCTCCCTGTGCCCCCCCCATGCCCCCCACCTCCCCGGCTCTGTGCTGATCCTCATCCTGCAGGGCATCATGGCCCGCGTGTATGAGACGTCGGTGGTGCTGCTGCTGCTGACACTGCTGGTGCTGGGCATGGTCTGGGTGGCCTCTGCCATCACTGGTAACGACGCTGTGAGCCGGCAGTCCCTCTATGGTGGGTGCTGGGGAGGGGGGGGGGAGGGGGGTGGGCATCGGGGCAGCACTGGGCTGAATGTGTTGGGAGGGGTGCACAGAGCCCTGCTGCATCCTGACCCCCCCCCCCCCCCCCCTGCCTTCCACAGACCTCTGGGAGTGCTACCTGCCCTACCTCTACTCCTGCATCTCGCTCTTCGGAGTGCTGCTCCTGCTGTGTGAGTGCTGGGATGTGAGCAGCCCCAACCCAGGGCAATGGGGGTCTGCTGGTGCCACGGGGAAAGGTTGTGAGCTTCACCCCCCTGCTCTCCCCCGCAGTGTGCACCCCGTTTGGCCTCTCCACCATGTTCACCGTCACCGGGAAGCTGCTGGTGAAGCCCCGGGTGAGCTGTCCCCTACGTGGTCCCACTGCCATGGGTTGGGGTCTCTGTGTCCCCAACGCTATGGGGCTGCCCAGGGTATATGACATGCGTGTCCCTGATGGCTGTCGCCCATCCG
The DNA here is from genome assembly GCF_016699485.2 of Gallus gallus. Taxonomy (NCBI): domain Eukaryota; kingdom Metazoa; phylum Chordata; class Aves; order Galliformes; family Phasianidae; genus Gallus; species Gallus gallus. Next base: position 1,300,343 of record NC_052565.1, on the reverse strand, counting down.
CAGCTCCTGGAGGACCTGGATGAGCAGCTGAGCTGCACGAGGTTTGAGGAGGCTGCTGTGTCCCGCAGGATCACATCTGGTGGGTGCCCACGGGCAGGGGGGTGGCGTGGGGTGCCACGGGGACCTGCGTTGGTGCCATGGGGACCCCAGGAGCCCCACGCTGTCCCCGCAACGCAGGGAAGGCTTCCTGCTGGCTGAACCTGAACACGGCCCTGCTGCGGGAGCAGCTCCTCAGCATCCGGAGCAAGAGGAAGAAGCTGGGTGAGGAGCTGGGGGGGGGGGGGGGGGGGGGAAGGGAGCACTGGGGGTTTCCCAGGGGCCCATGTTGTGGAGTGGGGTGGTAATGGGGGTGGTAATGTGCTCCCTGCAGAGCTGCGGCACCGAGCATCGCCCTGGCAGAGGAACGTGGGTTACCCGCTGGCCATGCTGGGCCTCCTGGCACTGACGGTGCGTGTCCCCATCCCCACGTGTGCCACAGCCCCCTATGGGTGCCCTAAATCTCTCCTCTTCCTCCTCCTCCTCCTCTTCTCAGGGCATCTCAGTGCTCATCGTCTGCTTCCACGTCTTGGAGCTGCTGCTGGATGACGCTGCGATGCCGCGGGGCATGCAGGTACCCGAGGTGGGGGGAGGATGGGGGGGGGGGAACAGCAGGGAGCCCCATCCGTGGGGCAGAGCCCCTTCTATGTGCCCCCCCTCCTGCAGGACACGGCGCTGGGCCAGGTCTCCTTCTCCATCCTCGGGTCCTTTGGAGCTGCGCTGCAGGTTGTCCTCATCTTGTATCCTTTGTGCAGGCACTGGGGGCTGTGTTGTGTCCGTCCCGTCCCCCCCCCCCCCCCCACACACACTGTTGTCCCCCTCCCCCCCCCCCCGCTGTCCCCTCTGTTCTCTCCTTAACACCCCCTCGCAGTTATCTGATGCTCTCCTCCGTCGTGGGCTTCTATAGCTCCCCACTCTTCACACGGCTGCTCCCTGAGAGGCAGGACACCCCCCTAACCAAGGTGAGACCTCCCTCCCCTCCACCATAGGGCCATGTTATGGGGCCGTGCCGTGGGGCAGCACCTCTTCTCCCCTCCAGATCATCGGGAACTGCGTCTCATTGCTGGTGCTCAGCTCCGCGCTGCCCGTCTTCTCCAGGACACTGGGTGAGATGTGGGGCTGTAATGGGGTAGATTGGGGGGGGGGAAGGGGGCAGCCCCTAAACTGGACCCCGCTGACCCCCCCCACTCGCCCACAGGGATCACTCGCTTCGACCTCCTGGGGGATTTTGGCCGCTTTAATTGGTTGGGAAACTTCTACATCGTCTTCATCTACAATATGGGCTTTGCGGCGCTCACCACCCTCTGCCTGGTGAAGAGGGTGACGTGGGCTGTGCAGGAGGAGCTCATCCGTGCCTTCGGTGAGGAGAGGGACACGTGGGGGGGAGGGCGGGGGAGATGAGGGGGGGGGAGATGAGGGTACATCCCCCTGCCCACCCCTCATACTTCCCCCCCACCTCCACCCCCCCAGGTCTGCACAAACTGCCGCTGCCTGTCCCCCGTTCCCGGCCCCAGGGAGGGCGCTGCTAAGGCTGTGGGGGTACCCCCCCCGCCTGGACCCCCCCCCAGGGTGCTTTGTGGATATTGGAGCCCCATCAGAAGAGCTGGGACCATAGGGGGGGGCCTCACTCCATTCCCCCCCCAGCCCTATCTCAGTCTGTTGTGCTACTGAGCCGTGTCCTCCTTACAGACCCCCAGGGGGGCTGTGCTGGCTGCAGCCCCCCCCACTCCTTTACATCTTTACATACCTCATTTCCCCCCCCCCCCCCCCACATTCCCCCCAGTGCTGCCCCCATTTATTTGGTTTTAAATCCCCCCCCCTCCTCTGTGTTTCACTGGGACACTAAAGGGAATCCCCTTTGCCCCCATCAATCTGTGTGACCCCATCCTTGTGTTGTCCTTGGGGGGGGGGTTGGGGAGGGGGCGCGGGTTGTCCCCCCCTGTGCTGAGTGGTTCAGGTCTCTGTTACTGTGTTTGGAGCAATAAACAAAGCTGCTTTTTTTAATTTACTTATTCTTTTAATACAGAGGAACAACGGAATGGGTTTTGTTCCACCTCAGGGCAGCGCTGGGAGGGGCTCAGGGCTCTGTGCCATTGGGGGGGGGGGCGGTTCCTGCTCCTTTCCCCCCCCCAGAGGTCACTATTAACCCTCCTTCCTGGCTGTGGCTGAGCTGCTGTAGGAAGGGCTGAAGGTGAGGGTGGTTCCTGCAGCTTGTGGGCCCCCCCCTTCTGTGGGTGCTGGGGGGCACTGGCGGGGGAAGGGGGGATTTGGGGGGGGGGGATGGGGGGCTGAGCTGCCACAAACCCACCTGCCCATCTCTCGAGAGGTATGAGGGCTCTTTGGGAGGGGGCTCACATCGCCCCCAACGGAACTGTCCCGGAACAGCCCCAGCTCCCCCCACCCATCCTGCCCGGCCTGGGGCTATGCCAAGTTGCCCCGCCACCAAGCGGGGGGGGGGGGGGGGGGGGGCTTTGCACCCCCCCCCCCCCCTCCGCCCCACGGGCCGGGATTGAGCAGGAAGTGCAGGAAACTGGGTTTATATAGCAGGAAATGAGGCCATCGGTGCCCGCTTTCCCTTCACTCCCCTCACCCTGGGCTGGCACCGGGGTGGGGGGGGGGACATGGAGGGGGGGGGCAGGCTCTGCTCCCGGACTTCACCCCCTCCTACCCTTCCCCTGAGCCCCGGGCACCTCTGGGTGCACCTGAGTGGTGGCTGAGGGTCCCGGTCCTGGGGGGGGGTGGGGGGGAGTGGCACGGTTCGCTCCTGGGGGGTGACGTGAACCTGTCGCGGGGGTGCCCGTGACCCCGGTCCCGGAGGGGCCGTCCCGGGCAGCGCAGCCCCGTGGGGGCGGCCCCGGGGGATGGGCTGCGACCGCCGCTCCGAGGCGGAGCCGTGGGGACCCGGAGCCGCTGCCCAGTGCCGGAGCGGAGCGGCAGCGGGTGGGGGGCACCCGGCCCGGGGGGAGTCCCGGAGCGGGCAGCGGTACCGGTACCGGGGGTCGGAACGAGCGGCGGGATCGGGGCGGCACCGGGAAGGGGGTCCGGGTAACGGGGCTGTGCCAGGGGGTCGGTACCGGAGGTGCAGCGGTGGGATAACGGCGGTGCCGGGGGACGGGGAGTGGTGTCGGTACCGGGGATCGGTGACAGGAAAAGGGGTTCCCCATTGAACCGGAGCGTGATGACACGCAATGGGGGAGCTGCGATAGGATAAGGAGAAGGGGATCCCGGTACCGAGAGTGGGGAACCGGCCCGGTACCCGAGCATAGGGTTAGGATAAGGAGGATTCCGGTACCGGGAGTGGGGAAGGGATAAGGAGGAAGGGGTACCGGTACCGGTGCTGGGAGAGAGGAGAGGATCCGGTACCGGAGCACAGGGTTCAGGTGTAGCAGGGGGGGAGGGCGGAATCGGGGCGCAGTACTGGCAGCGGGGAGAGGTGCCGAGGCGGTGCCGGTGCCGGTGGGGGGCAGTGCCGGTGGGAGGCAGCGCCCGGTGGGGGGCAGCGCCCGGTGCCGATTCCCGGTCCGCATCGGTTCCACCGGGACGGCAGCGCGGGGCTCCCAGATCCCACCCGAGCGCTGATCCCGGACCCGTGGGTGCGAGAAGGAAACGCCGCCGGCCCGCCCCGCGCACCGGGATCCTCTAAAAGCCCCGGGGCCGCCCCGCCGGTGCCATGCCCGCTCCGACCCCCCGCGCCCCCGGTGACTGAACGAGGGCCGCAGAGCACCGGGATGTCCCGGTGCGGTCCGTTCGCCCTCGCCCTGCTCGCCCTCCTGCTGGCCGCCCCGGTGCTGTGCTGCGGGCCGGGCCGGGGCCCGGTGGGGCGGCGGCGGTTCGGACGGCGGCAGCTCTCCCCGCTGCTCTACAAACAGTTCGTGCCCAACGTCCCCGAGCAGACGCTGGGAGCGAGCGGGAGGGCGGAGGGCAAAGTGCTGCGGGGGTCGGAGCGCTTCAGGGAGTTGGTGCCCAACTACAACCCCGACATCATCTTCAAGGACGAGGAGAACACGGGGGCGGACCGCCTCATGACGGAGGTGGGGGCTGCGAACGGGACCGGGGGGCGCGGGGCGGCGGAAGGGGGGGCGGGAGGGGACGCGGTTGAACGGTCCCGGGCAGCCCCGATCCACCCCGGGGGGGGGCGCGGACCCTCCCGGTGCCTCCTCCGTAGAGTTTCCCGACCCCTTCGCACCCCGGTGTGCCGTCGGTGGAGCAGCAGCGGAGCGCTCCCGGTGGGGCTTTGAGGATCCACATCGGGGTTTGACGGGGAGCGCAATACCGGGGGTCCCCGGGAGCCCCCGCCGTCGTCCAACCCCGGGGAGGGACAACGCGGAGGGGGCGGCACCGGGGGGCGCTCCCCGGTGGGGGGTCCTGTGCCGCGCGTCGCCCCGGCGCGATGCTCGCCGTTGTCATGGAGAGGGGCGGCTGCGCCGTCGTCATGGCAACGGGGGATGCTGCGAGTGGTCCAGGCGGTTCCCCCGGAGAGGGGCGGAGGGGGCGGTGGGGCCGGACCGGCGGAGCCCGGTGGGCCGCGGGCACGGAGCCGGACCCGGGGGTGCGGGCGGCTGAAAGAGCCCTTTGTGGCCGTTCCAGCATTCCCGGAGCCTGAGGTCAGCGCCGGGCTGGAAGGAGCCTATTGTCGGCGGGCCGGGCCGGGCCGGGCCGGGTGCATTCCTGCCCCCCCGCCGCATGCCGGGTCCCCCTCCGGGCCGGGCTGCTCCGGGACCGGGGCCCGCACTGCCGCCCCCGCGGCTTTGCACTCCCGGGAGCAGCTTTGTTGCACGGAGGACCGGGGGGCACCGGGGCATCGGGAGGTGCCACGACCCCACCGGCTGCGGTGGGGGGGGGTGGGAATGGGCTCTGCCCCCTACGCTCCACATCACCACGGCCACCCCAGAGCCGTGTGGGACCCCCAGCTGTCACCCTTATGGGACTCTGACATCGTCCCCCTGCACCCTGGGAGCTGCACCTGTCCTGCCCAGCCCTGGCACTGAGCCCCGTAGTGCCACTGTGGGGCCGGTTCAGGTCAGCTGCATCCCCCCAGCTCTGCCCCATGACCCCCCCCAGGTTGGGTTAATCAGTCACCCCATGGCTGTGGGGAAGGTGACTCCCAGCACTGTCCCGCGCCCTTTCCGCCCCACTGCACGGGCACCACCGCAGCACCTCAGGGTGTGTTAATGTTCAACCCGGGGGGGGGCAGCTCAGCTGTGCCCCTCAGAGAGATGGGGGCACCACCGGTGACCCCCCCACCCCCCCCCTCCCTTAGCCTGCAGCCCCTCTGGGTTGGCCCCTTCCAAACCCCACGCAGGCTACGTGTCCATATGTCCTTCTGCATCCCGAATAGGTCCTGCAGAACATTGGGCTGTGTGGGGTCCCGCAGAACAGTGGGTCTGGGGGGTCACACTGTTGCTTGTGTTGTCCCCCCCCCCCCAGCGCTGCAAGGAGCGGGTGAACTCTTTGGCCATTGCTGTGATGAATATGTGGCCGGGGGTGAGGCTGCGGGTGACGGAGGGTTGGGATGAGGACGGCCACCACCTCCCCGACTCGCTGCACTACGAGGGCCGGGCGTTGGACATCACCACGTCGGATCGGGACCGCCACAAATATGGCATGCTGGCACGGCTGGCTGTCGAGGCCGGCTTCGATTGGGTCTACTACGAGTCCAAAGCGCACATCCACGTCTCTGTCAGAGCAGGTATGGGGCTGGAGGGGGGCTGAAGACCCCAACCCATGGCCCCACAGCACCTATGGCATCCCAGAGCCACGTAGGATGCTCACAGCCCCAACGTAGGATGCTCAGGCACTGCTTGGCCCCAGCCCAGCCCCCCCCCCCCCCCCACGCTTTCCGGCCAGCAGATTGGCAAAAATCCCATAATCCCACCCCAAAATTTGGCTCAACCGCAGCCACCCCCCCCAGGCTCAGCTCCCAACGTGGGCACTGAACGCGGTTAGTAGGTTTTTAGGTGTAGCCCTCACCCCGTGGCCACTCCGGCCGACAGCCCCCATCCCTCCATCCATCCCTCCATCCATCCCTCCATCCGGCCCAGAAGCAACAACTGACAGAAAGCGAAAGCGGCCCTAAATGTCACCAACCCCAACAGGGGAACAAAAGGCATCAGTGCGGGCGGACAAAGGGACTCTGCACACAGGAACCCCAAGGGGGGGGGGGGGGGGTTGGAAAATGCTCGCTTTGTTCCGGGTCCGGTCGCAGCAGCTCCTCCTGGGGACGCCCCCCACCCTATAAACACCGTTCTCTCCCTCCCTCCATCCTCTTAACCTCCCCCCCCCCCTCCAGATAACTCCTTGGCCATCCGCACCGGCGGCTGCTTCCCCGGCCACGCCACGGTGACGCTGCGGAGCGGTGAGAGCCGCGGTTTGGCTGAGCTACGGAGGGGCGATTGGGTGCTGGGAGCCGAGCCAGGAGGGCGCCTGGTGCCCACCCAAGTGCTGCTCTTCCTGCACCGAGACCTCGGCCAACGCGCGTCCTTCGTGGCCATCGAGACGGCCTCTCCGGCCCAACGGCTGCTGCTCACCCCATCCCACCTCGTCTTCGCCTCAAGAGGGGTCGCCAACGGATCTGCCACCTTCCTGCCCGTCTTCGCCCGCCGGTTGCGCCCGGGGGACGCGGTGTTGGCCCACGGGGACAAAGGGTTGCGCCCTGCAAAGGTGCTGAGGGTGTCGAGGGAGGAAGGGGTCGGGGTGTTCGCCCCTCTCACCTCCCACGGAACCCTGCTGGTCAATGGGGTGCTGGCATCCTGCTACGCCGTCCTGGAGAGCCACCGCTGGGCGCACCGCGCCTTCGCTCCGCTGCGGCTCTTCCATGGTTTCCTCTCGCTGCTGCCCGCCCGCCCCGAGCAGCCGGGGAATGGGAATGGGACGGTGCACGAGGTGGGCGTGCATTGGTACTCCAGGCTGCTGTACCGCCTGGCACGCGGAGTGCTGGGCCGTGAGGGCGCGGGGGGGTAGGGACGCCCCCCCCTGGGGACTCACCGCTGGGCGCTCGGTGCTTGGAGCCTGAGGGGTGAGGAGGGGGTGTGGGGCAGCTCCGGGCCTGCGCCGAGGGTGGGTGTCCCCTCGGTGGGCGTCTCTCAGATGGGTGCACCTCAGGTGGGTGCTCCTCAAGTGGGTGCCCCTGGGTGGGTGGCCCGCAGGTGTGGACCCCCCTCCCCAGGTGTGGCTCCCCCAGGTGTGCTCCCCCTCCCCTCCAGGTGGGTGCCCCTCATGGGGAACCCCCATACGGGTGTCCCTGGGTGGGTGTCCCCCAGATGGGCATCCCTCATGTAGTTGCCTCTCATTGGGAGCCCCCATACGAGTGTCCCTGGGTGGGTGGCCCTCAGGTGGGCATCCCTCAGGTGGGTGCTTCTCATTGGGGGCCCCCATATGGTGTCCCTGGGTGGGTGGCCCTCAGGTGTGCACCCCCCCACCAGATGTGGCTCCCCCAGGTGTGCTCCTTCCCCCCAGGTGGGTGCCCCTCATTGGGAACCCCCATATGGGTTCCCCCTGGGTGGGAGTCCCCGAGGTGCTCATCCCTCAGGTGGGTGCCTCTCATTGGGAGCCCCCATATGGGTGTCCCCTGCGTGGGTGGCCCTCAGGTGGGTACTCCTTGAGTGAGTGCCCCACATTGGATGTCCCCCCCAGGGTGTTCCCTTCCCCCTCCCCCCCCCATGTGGACACCCCTCGCCCTCAGACATCTCTCCCTGAGATGGGTGCCCCCAGGTGGGTGATGCTTGGGGTGACAGTGGGGCAGCACAGGGACCATAGCTCAGCTCCACACCCCCCCACAGCACTGCCAGGTGCCCCGCGCCCCCCTCACTCCCCCCGTATTTATTGCTTTATTAACCGCTGTGGTTGGGGTTGGGGTCATTGCACTGAGGCCAAATCCACCCCAGAGTGGGTTCAGTGAACACACCCCCACCTGCTGCTGGCACCTGGGGGGGGGGGCACCTCTGCCACCCATGGGGGTCCCCATCCCCACGTGACTCAGTGCTGTGGGGAACCCAATCCCGGTGTGTGCCATGGGCACGGGGGGGGGGGGGGGGGGGGGGGGGCAGCTCTAACCCACGCTAACTGCTAACCTCCCCCCCCCCCCCCCCCCCTTAAGAGTTTTATTTTTCTATTTATAAATGATAATATAAATGCGCTCTGCACCGCCCGCCTCGCAGGGGGGGCGGAGGGGGGGGGGGGTGGAGAAGAACGCGCTTTTAACCACTTCTGTCTTAAAAAAAATAATGTTAATATTTAATTGTTTCGGGAAATAAAGAGAATCTACGACCCCTGAGGCGGCGTGGGTCGGGGTACGGATGGATATGGGGGGGGGTTGCGAGGGTAGGGGGGGGTCCCTGGGGGCGACGCGGTGCGCGATGCGGTCGCCCTCCCGCGTGGCCCGCACAGGTGCGCCGCAACCACGTGGCTCTCCGCTCCTCTCCGTTTTCATGAATGGAGCCGCTGCGGCCAACGCGCATGCGCCACCTCTTAGCCCCGCCCACCCACCGCCTCTTGGCCAATGGGAGCGGCGGGCGGGCGGTGTTGTGGTCACGCGGCGTAGTGGCGGCGGCACCGCCCCCCCCGCGGCGCTGCGCCTTTATAGCGCCGTGTGCTGCGCCCGCCCGCCCCGTTCTTTACGAGTGGGGGCTGCCCACGGAGGCTGGGGGTGCGCTGGGGGTCCCCTCGTCCTGTGGCCGACTGGGGCCTACATCCCCTTAACGGTGCTGTGGGTGCGGGGGAACGGCCGTGTTCCCTCCGTAGGGCTCTATCTCCCCCCACCACGGGGCTGGAAGCAATGGGGGGACCCCCAGGTAACCCCCCCGGAGCGTTATATTGTGAAGGGGACCCTCGTGGAGTTCTGTGATCCCACAGCGTGAAGCAGAAGTCCCCCAGGTGCCCTCCTTGGGGACACGTGTGACAGAGATGGAGGTGGCCCTACTTCCAGCGGGGGGCGGAGGGGGTTTCTGTGCAGCCCCACTCACCCCCCTGGGTACCCACAGCGATGTGGTGGCCGTGGGGAGGGCTGGGGGGGTGATATGGTGCTGGAGGTATCCTGGGCTGTGAGCACCCCCTGGCCCCAGCCCTGCACTGGGTGGTGTCTCTATGGAGGTGAGGGACAGAGCTGCGGGGTTTGGGATCTGTGGGGTCACAGCTCCCATAAGAGCTGGGGCAAAATGCAGTGGATGCTGCCCTGTTCGGGGGTGGGGGGGGGGGGGGGGGGGGGGGGGGGGGGAGGAGGAAGGGGCACAGACAGACCTGGCTCTGCAGAGCACTTTGGGGTCCCTGTGGTCCCCCCAGGTGAGAGATGAAGGTGAGGTCTAAAGGCTGTGTGCTCCTCGGCCAAAGGGAGCTCGGTCCGGGGGGGGGGAGGCGATAGATGGGGGTTGATGTCCCCAACTGACCCGGGGCAGGAGATGGAGTAGGTGGACAAATCCTATAGCAGAGCGCCCTCAGCACCTCCTCGGGTCACTGCGGTGGATTTTCTTGGCGGGGGGGCGGGGAGGGGGGGGGGGGGCTCCGAAATCAAATATCTTAAATGGGAACAGCTGGAATCGGGTGTGGGGTGAGGAGGGACCCGGGGACCCCCAAAGCCACGCGTTGGGTGGGGGGGGGGGGGCTCCGTGCTGCGGTTTCCATCCGATTACACGGGGGAGGGGGGGGCTAATTGCGACTAATTACCCATTAGGTGCAGGGAGGAGGCACGTGGTGGGGTGCGGGGGGGGGCTGTGCCCATTCATGTCAACAGGGAGCTGTTTTCCCCTTCCCTGCACTGCACGCGGCCACGAGTGGGGCCGACCCACGGCACCCACTGTCCGGGGGGGCTCCTGGAGCCGCCGTTCGCAGCTCCCAACACGGGACCCCACGGACACGCGCGGCTACGACTGCAACCGGCTTCCAGCGTCCTGGGGCGGCTCCCCCCCCCCCCCCTACGGACACACGTGAGTCCGTCCCGGACTCCCGACATCCCGTAGAGACTCCCGGTGCTCTCAACCCCACACCCACCTTTACCCCACAGACACGCGTGGGCGGACCCAGAAACCCACTTCCAACCCCCCTTGAACCACAAGCAGAAGCTCAGAACACCGGAACCGGATCACCGGAACCGGATCACCACGTGACTCACTCCCGGTACCCGGAGCCGCCCCCCCCCCCCGGCTCCCACGTGCGCTCCTCCCGCTCCGGCGCCGACGGGGTTAAACCCGGCGGAGGGATCCCTCCCGGCACAGCGCGGCGCTGCGGCCCGGGCCGGCCCTCCTCCTGAAGCCGCAGCGCCGCGCCCTCCCCGCGTCTCCCTCCGCCGACCCCCCCCCCCCCCTTTCCTCCTCTTCCTCCTCCGCCGCCAAATAGTGCGGGCGCGGCGCCCCCCGGCCCGAACAGCGCAACGGCCCCCGGCGGAGCGGGGCGGGGCGGTCCGAACCGGGACGTCGGGACCTCCTTTCCTTTAGAAATGGCCGCACCGGGGACCACCTCCCGCCCCGCTCCCGGGGCCCGGTAGGGCGGGTAAGGAACGGCGAACCGGCGGGGCGGCACCGGGAGGGGTTTCGGGGTTGGGTGGGGGGTGGGGGGTTCGGTTCGGTTCGTTCTCTCCTCTCCTTTTCCCCTCCGTTTTTCCGCCCCCCCCTCCTTCAGCTCCCCGGAAGGGAAAAGTCCCCGCGCCGCCGCCGCCGCCCCCGGGGCCGCCCCGCGCGTTGTGGCGGTGCCGCTCCGCCGCCTCCCGGTGCACCGTGGGGGGGTCGGGGGAGGGTGTTTGGGGGGGGGGGGACGGGGCCGGGGGGGGGGCGGCGGTGCGGCCTATCCCGGTGGCGGAACCCGAAGCGCGGGCCCGGGGTTCTCTTTGTGTCCCGGCCCGGCCTTGCGGTTCCGGGCCCCGGTTTGGAGGCCTTTCGGTTCCGGTTCTCGGTTCGGTTCGAGGTTCCGTTTCCTCCTTTCCCCCCTCCTCCCCCGTTCCCCGGTGATGGCCGCTGCCCCGCAGGGTCCGGGCCTCCCCCGTCGCACCGCAGCCGCCGTTTAAGCGTAGGTACGGCCGCGCCGGGCGCTGTTGGTGCCGGTGCCCGCTGTAGGCCGCGGCCCGGCCGGTGAGGCCTGGAGGGGTCCGGGGGGGGTCGGGGTGGGACTGGAGGAGACCCGGGGGAGGGTGTGAAGGTGGGGGGGGGGTGGGGGGAGTCGTGTTTTGTACCCCCCCCTTTCCCCAACCTCTCTGCGCTCGTTGGGCGCTGAGGCCTTTCTGAAGGCCCCAAAGGGTCCGGAGGACCGGGGGTGGGGGAAGGCCGGGATTGGGGTGGGGGTCACCGGGGTGAGGGGCTGTGGGGGTCGGGGGGGGTCACGCGGATCTGCTGGAGCCCTCCCAGACTCCCAAAGCAAACCCTGTAGCCCCCCCCCCCCACCTCCCCATAGAACCCCCCGTGTTTGGGCCTGGCTCCTCAGCGAGACCCCCCCCGGTGGGTGCAGTGTTTGGGGACCCCCCCCGGATCGGTGGGGTTTGGGGGGTGGGCTGAGTTTGCGTTGGTCCCTTATGGGGCTGTAGGGCCAGCTCCTTGCTGCCCCCCCCCCCCCCCCCCAGGGCTGTCCTTTTGCTCCTCGCTGTGATTGGGGCCATTCTGGGGGGGGGTCTTTTTGCCCAGAAATCCGGGGTTGGGGTTGGGGTACGGTGCCCTCCCTCCTTATCACCCCCCCCCTCTCCCCCCCCCCCCAATGTGTTTTGCTCGGTGCTGCAGTGGGGTTTGCTCACATGGCTGTGCCACATGGCCCTCGTGGTCCTATGGGGGGGGCTCTGGTGGGTCAGTGCTGACCCTGGGGAAACTGAGGCATGAGGGCACTTTTTTGGGGGGGTGGGGGGGGTCCTCTAGTTGTCACTGTGCCCCCCTCCCTCCTCCTCTTCCACTCCCCCCCCCCCTCTCCCAGCACAGTGCTGGTTGTTCTGACTTTGCCCCATGCACCCCATGGGTTTGTGCCTTTGCTGGGAGCACATGGGTGGCTCTATAGGGGGGGTCCTCCTGGTGACCCCCATGCAGTGGGGGGGGATGGGAGGTTCTCCCCCTCCCAGCTTTAGTGAAGACCCCGATCTGCATGGCCTCCTTGGGGGGGAGGAGGAGGGATGGGACTGCCCTACATACACTACACTGCACTGCTCTGTTGGCTCCCCAGATATCACTGTGCTGTGCCCACCCCAACCTGGGGGTCTTTTTGGGGGGGGGGAATTAGGTGTTGAGGGGGTGGTCTTCATGGGCCAGAGGGTCTCAGGGACCCCCTGGCCATGTGAACCGATTGCTGCTTGATGCAGGAATGGGGCAGAGGGCCTCAGAGACGGAATGTGAACCCATTGGTTCTTCATTTCTGGGCTGAGACTCTTCCTGTGCCCTCTGGGGGGTGGTGGGGGGGGAGCGGGGCAGGATGACTCTGTACCCCCCCCCCACAATCCCCCCCCCCAGCTCATGGCTTTTGTGCCCTGGCAGCCGCGGGCCTCTCCGGAGGGACGCAGGAGGCAGAATGGATGAACAGAAACCGCCCAGCGAGGATAAGGACGCACCAGGTGAGCGCATGGCAGAGTGCTGTGTGTGTGTGTGGGTGGGGGGGGGTCCTGGTGCTGTGCCCCCCAACCCCATGGGGCGGGGGTGTCCCTCCCTGCGTGTGCTGATGGCTGCTTTCCCCACAGCGGATGCGGCCGCGTCCTCGGAGGAGATGGGGAGCGCTGAGGGGGACCCCCTGAAACCTCCAGAAGGAGCGACTGCGGGGCCGGAGCTGGAGAGCACAGACACGAAGGGAGCCGGCGGAGCCAGCAGGTGGGGGTGGGAGGTTTGGGGGGCAACGTAGAGCCGATAATGGTGCAAGGGGGGGGGGGTTCTGTGTGTCCCTTACACCCTCTGTCCCTCCCAGCACACCAGCCCGCCGCTGCGCCCTCTGCAACTGTGGGGACTGGAGCCTGCACGGGCAGCGGGAGCTGCAGCGCTTCGAGCCGGCGCCCGACTGGTTGGAAGGGCTGAGGGGGCAGCAGCCCCCCGAGGGTCCCGGTGAGGCCCCCCCGGAGTTGGGGCCGGTGGGTGATGAGCTGGCACAGATCGGCTTCTCCGAGCGGGTGGCGGCGGTGCAGCTCTTTGAGCCAACGGGTGAGTGTGGTCCCAGTGCACATCAGTGACCCTCCCCTCCCTACCTTGGGGTCACCTCCATCCCATGGGCCTCTGGGATCCCTCCTTATCCTGCAGTACCCCCTGAGGTCCCCCTCATCCCATGGGCCCCTGGGATCCCCCCTCATCCTACAGTACCCCCCTGGGGTCCCCCCCATCTCATGGTCCTCGTGGTACCGCAGTCACCCTGGGATCCCCCCATCCTTCGTTCCCCTTGGGGTTCCCATCCTTGATGCCCCTCCCTGCAGGGCACTGCTGGGTTCACAGCTGCTGTGCAGCCTGGTCTGCTGGCGTGGAACAGGACACAGCGGGGCTGACCGGCGTGGGCAGAGCTGTTTTCTCAGGGATCTCACAGGTGAGTGGGCCCTGGGGGTCGGGAGGGGGGAGGGGAGGGTTGGGGGGTGGTGGGCAACAGGAGCTCAGCCTGGACCCATCTGCAAGGGTTGGGCACGATCCCTCAGCCCCCAGCCCTGATCCCTGCCCACTCTGCTTGCAGAAATGTGAACACTGTCAGCGGTTGGGGGCCACCATCCCATGCCGGGCGGCCGCCTGCCCCCATTTCTACCACTTCCCCTGTGCTGCTGCCAGTGGCTCCTTCCAGTCCATGAAGACTCTGAGGCTGCTGTGTCCGGAGCACTTGGGCGAGGCGGTGCAGATGGGTGCGTGCTGGGGTCTGCCTCGTCAACGAGGGGCTGGGGGGTGCACGGGGGCGCAATCCAACGTCAGGCCTGGCTGCTGGCGTGCTGCTGGGTTTGCTGGTGTTTGTGACACTTGTCTCTCCTGGTGCAGAGGATGCACGCTGCGTGGTTTGCGATGGGCCGGGTGACCTGAGGGACCTGCTCTTCTGCACCAGCTGTGGGCAGCACTACCATGGCACCTGCCTGGACATCGCCCTGACGCCCCGCAAACGTTCGGGGTGGCAATGCCCGGAGTGCAAAGTGTGCCAAACCTGCAGGTGAGGATCCCCCCCCCTCCCCCAAAGGGGATGGGAGCTGTGTGGGGGGACAGCCCTGACGTCCGCGCTGTGCCCCGCAGGCAGCCCGGTGAGGACTCCATGATGTTGGTGTGCGAGGCGTGCGATAAGGGCTACCACACCTTCTGCATGGAGCCGGCCATCGAGGGCGTCCCTGCTGACTCCTGGAAGTGCAAGGTGTGCCCTGCTGCCCTGTCCTCACTTCCTGGGGGAGCACAGGAGTGCCTGGAGCCCCATCTTGACGTGCCCTCTGTCCCTCAGAACTGCCGGGTGTGCTCAGATTGCGGCCGGCGTCCGTCAGAGCTCGACCCCGGCTGCCAGTGGCACCAGAGCTTCTCAGTGTGCCAGGGCTGCCAGCAGCAGCGTGAGGCCAAGGAAGCCAACGGGGCACAGGAACGAGCCCCCCAGCTGGAACCCCCTGCCCAGACGTGAGTTGAGATGCGAGGATGGTGGGGGTCCTGGGTGTGCCCCCTTTGTGGAGCTCCGGTGGGGTTCCCACAGCCCTGGGCAATGGGGAGGGGGGGTGTCTGCAGCCCTGACTCCCTCACTGTGTCTCCCCCATCCAGGTTGACGTCCCCTGAGCGCGGTGAGCCAGCGGAGATGCCTGTCCCTGCTCTGGAGCCTGAGCCTGCGGGGTGCAACGAGGAGCTACAGCATGGGGGGGACCCCAAGGAGACACCCCCAGCTCACGAGAAATCTCCACCCAGCAAGGTGCCCCCTGAAGAGCCGCCCCTTGAGAAGTTGCTCCCCGATGAGCTGCCCACCACCACGCAGCCCCCCGATGAACCACCACCCCACGTGCTGCACCACAACGACCCCCCTCCTGATGAACTGCCGCTCGAGAGCGCTCCCCTGGATGAGATGGCCCCCAGCGAGACACCCCTCGACGGACCATCTCTGGATGAGCTGCCCCCTGATCAACCTCCCCTCAGCAAGTCGCCCCCCAGCGAGGTGCCCCTGGAGAAATTGCCCCCTGATGAGCCGCACCTCGACAAGCTGCCCCTCGAGAAGCCTCCCCCCAGCAAGCCCCCCGTCAGCGAGCTTACCCTTGACGAACTGCCCCTGGATGAGCGGCCCCCCGATGAGCCCCCTGTTGATGAGATGCCCCCTGAAAAACCACCACTGGACGAGCAGCACCTTGAAGAGCAGCCCCCCGAAAAGCCCCCTCTGGATGAGCAGCCCCCCATTGAGCTGCCATCTGAAAAGGAATTACTTGATGAGCAGCCCCCCAAGGAGCTGCACCCCGAAAAGCCACTGCTGGATGAGCTGCCCCTCGCTGAGCAGCCCCCTGATGAGCCGCCCCCCAGCGAGCAGCACCTTGATGAACTGCCCACTAATGAAGCACCCCTTGATGAGCTGCTGCCCAAGGAGCTGCCTGTCAGCGAGCTGCCACCCCCTGAAGAGCTGTGCCCTGAAGAGCTGCTCCCCTGTGAGCTGCCTGCTGAGGAGGACCCCAAACCACCAGGTAAGTGGGGACCCCCAGGTCAGTCACTTTTCTCTCTCTGTTCCCTGTGAACGAGAGGGTTTCACACTTGGGATTCTTGGATCTTTGCTTGTTTTTATGCTTCGATGCTGTGCTATGGGGCATGTGAGGGGCTGAGGGCTCAAAGCAAATGGTGAAGGGCCCCCTGAACACCCCTGACTTATGCCTCATCCTGCAGGTCTCCTCCCTGAGGTGGCTGCGGCAGAGGAAGCCCCTGAGCTGGCCCCGGAGGTGCCCCCCGAAGAGGAGATGGAGCTGGAGCCCGAGCCATTGCTGCCCCCCGAGATGGCACTGCCACCCCCCGCTCCTCCAGGTGGGTCTGGGGGCACACAGGGGCTGGGGGGTTCTCTGCTAGGGGCTACGTCATCACTGTCCTCACCTCCAACCCCCAGATCTCTGCGCCGTCTCGCCCGCCCGCCCTCCAGACCCTTTGCCTCACACCACAGAGGATGATGTGTCTGAGCCCCCCACCCCAGCCCTGCCTGAGCCCCCCAGGAGCCCCGGCACCGCCATGGACACAGAGCCCCCTGGCTCCCCGCCACCCCCTCTGGGCTCCCCTGCCTGCACCCCAGCCCCCGCCGAGCCCCCTGAGGATGAGGAGATGGAGACGGGTGGTGGTGAGGGCGACTCATCGAGAAGCCCTCCTGGAGATGGCCCCCATGCCAGCCCACCCCCAGAGCTGGGGCCCTTCCAGGGCCTGCCTGAGGAAGAAGAGGAGGAGGAAGAAGAAGCACCGAGGCTGGAGCGGGAGGGCACCAGTGGGAGCTCCCCGCCGCTGAGTGAGGAGGACGGGCTGGAGGAAGGGCGGGCAGGGGGGAACCCTGAATCCAAGGGATCCCCTCTGCTCCTGGAGCCGGAAGAGCTGGGCCTTGAGACCCCCATGGAAGTGTGCACAGCTGGGGAGAAGCTGCTGGAACGTGGGGACGAGGGGGGCCCCGAGCCCCCTACCCTGCGCCCCCGGCCCGATATCCTCAACGAGATCTCCAACCTGAGCCAGGGGGACACGAGCAGCAGCTTCCCTGGCTCAGAGCCGCTGCTGGGCTCGCCGGACCCCGAAGGTGGGGGCTCGCTGTCCCTGGAGCTGGGCCCGGCCTCGGGTGATGCCAGCCTGCAGAAGGAGGACGCCGGGTCGCTGCCGATGGGCGCTGAGACCGACGACTCGCTGCTCTTCGAGCCGGCCGCCAAAGGGGATGCAGACAAGGGCCGGCGGCGCAGCTCCCCGGGGCGCTCCCGCGTCAAGCAGGTACGGGAGAGACCCCAGCATCCCCCCGGGGCAATGGAGTGGGATGGGGGCTGTGCGGAGGCATGCGGTGGGTTCTGATTGGGTCACCCCCCCCCCGCCCCCAGCTTGCTATAACCTCCCTCTCCCCTTGGCCTTAGGGTCGCAGCAGCAGCTTCCCTGGGCGGAGACGCCCCCGAGGTGGGTCCCATGGCACCCGGGGCCGGGGCCGTGCACGCCTGAAGTCGACCACCTCGTCTGTTGACACTTTAGCAGTAAGGCTGGGCTGGGGTAGGGCTGGGGGGTTGGGGTGTCCCTGAGCTGCTAGGTGGCTGGGCTGAGAGCCGAGCACGTCCCCTCCATCCCCATCCTTTCCAGCCCAGTCCCTCGGAATGGCTCGGAGAGCCCTCAGGGTGCTGATGTGGGGTAGGCTGGGGTCCTGGAAGCAATGCTGTGGGGTGGGGGGGCTTCATCCTACCAGCACAGGGCTGGTGCAGAGCTGACCCCTGGGGAGAGGGCTGCTGCTGCCGTGTGTGTGTCCTTGTGCCCCCTGGGCTGTGGCTGTTGCCCACCAAACTGCGTGGCAAGCGGGGGTCCCTGGGCCTGAGCCCCCTGCTCTGCCCTCAGCTCGCCGACGTGGAGAGCTCGCCTAGCAAGGAGGAGGATGAAGACGACGACGACACGATGCAGAACACGGTCGTCCTCTTCTCCAACACCGACAAGTTTGTGCTCATGCAGGTGAGCAGGACAGTGCAGGGTGGGCAGATGGGGCAGGGCACAGAGCTGCACTCCCTCCGCTCCCCTCACACCTCCTTCCTGCAGGACATGTGCGTGGTGTGCGGCAGCTTTGGGCGCGGTGCTGAGGGGCACCTCCTGGCGTGTTCACAGTGCTCCCAGTGCTACCACCCCTACTGCGTCAACAGCAAGGTGAGTAGGGCTGGGATCGGCCTTGGGGGCAGCCAGGGGGGGCTGCTGCTGTCCCCTACAGCTGTGGCAATGGCTGGGGGCATGCAGGGGGTGATGCCGTGTTGGTGTGCCATGCCCCTATGGCTCTGCCCTCTGCTCACCCTGCTGTCCTCAGATCACGAAGGTGATGCTGCTGAAGGGTTGGCGCTGCGTGGAGTGCATCGTCTGCGAGGTGTGTGGCAAAGCCTCCGACCCATCCCGGCTGCTGCTCTGCGACGACTGCGACATCAGCTACCACACCTACTGCCTGGACCCACCGCTGCAGACCGTGCCCAAAGGCGGATGGAAGTGCAAATGGTGCTTGAGGGGTCCTTGGGGAAGAGGTGGGGGGAGCACAGGGAGGGCTGCGAGGGGCTGGTGTTGAACCCCCTCCCCCTTCCCCCCAGGTGTGTGTGCTGCGTGCAGTGCGGGGCGGCTTCCCCTGGCTTCCACTGTGAGTGGCAGAATAACTACACGCACTGCGCGCCCTGCGCCAGCCTCGTCGTCTGCCCCTTCTGCCGGGAGAAGTACGTGGAGGATGACCTGCTCATCCAGTGCCGCCACTGTGATCGGTGAGCCCCGCAGCACGTGGATCCGGGGGGGGGGTCGGGGGTGGGTTTCAGCCCCATTTGTTGCAGTTGGTACTGGGGTTCCATGTGTGTCTGCTTTGGAGACGCGCGGGGGTGTCCCGCTGAGCGAGCATTGCAGGACATCTCATGCACCTCATCCCGGAGGTTTTCTGCTCCCTGTGGCTGTTGTGCGTGGGGTAGCGTCCCTGTTCCAAAGCATCCCAGTGGGGGAAGCTGCTCTGTGGGTGTCTGTGGGGTGGCTGAGGTGTGTGATTGTTCCCTGCTGCCCGCAGGTGGCTGCACGCGGCGTGTGACAGCCTCTTCACCGAGGAGGAGGTGGAGCAGGCAGCAGACGAAGGCTTCGACTGCAGCGCCTGCCAGCCCTATGTGATCAAACCAGCAGGTGAGCACCTGGGTGGGGGAACCTGTGGGGCTGGGGGCTGTGGGGCAGCGAGGACTCACCTTTGTGTCTGCTTCAGCACCTGCGCCTGCACCGGACATGTTGGCCAAGGCCAAGGAGCCAGGTACGTATGGTGCTGCTGCGGGTGCCATCAGCCCCGTGGGGATCTGGCTGTCTTTTGTCCCCACCGACGCCAGCTTTTGTCCCCACAGAGCCCCAATATTTCCGCTTTGAGGGCGTCTGGCTGACGGAGACGGGCATGGCGGTGCTGCGCAACCTCACCATGTCCCCCCTGCACAAGCGGCGGCAGCGCAAAGCCCCTCGTCTGGGTGCCCTGAATGGGGATGGGGGGCTGGAGGGGGGTGACCCTCTGGGTCCTGATGATAAGAAGGATGGCGACCTGGATGCTGACGAGCTGCTCAAGGCTGAAGGTGCGCCTTCCCCAGTGGGTAAGCCAGGGGGATGGGGTGCCGCGAGGACCCTGCTGGCATGCTTTCCCTATTTGACAGTGGGTGTGGAGCACATGGAGTGTGAGATCAAGCTGGAAGCTCCAGCCAGCCCTGACCGTGATGTGGGGGCTGATGTGGACTCGGGGAAGGGGCTGGAGGACCCAGATGAGTGCAAGAAGAGGAAGCGCAAACCTTACCGACCTGGTGAGTGCTGCCCGTGGCTGCCCACAGCCCCGGACCTCCCTGGACCCACTGTGACCTCTGTGTGCTCCCCTATCCTCAGGCATTGGTGGCTTCATGGTGCGGCAGCGCAAGTCCCACACCCGCCTGAAGAAGGTCCCAGCAGTGCTGGCTGAAGTGGGACGTGAGGGGCTGAGTGCAGAGGGGCACCCAGAGGACGGTAGGAACCCACAGAGTATGTTTACCCCCAGTGTGAGGGGCTGCCGCCCCCCTTTATGGTGTCCCCCCGTCCCCAGGGGATGGAGAGAGACCGGAGGGTCCATTTTGGAGCGCTGTGGTAGTGCCGTACCCAAGCTTTTCCTGCAGTACATGGACAGCCTTGAGGAGAGGTGGTAACGGGGATGGTAATGCTGTTTGTAGGAGCTCCAGGGGACCTCCCTGCTGAGGGTGGCCTGGATCCGAGCTCGGCTGAGGGGGACGAGAAGAAGAAACGCCGCGCACGGAAGAAGAGCAAACTGGAAGACATGTTCCCTCCATACCTGCAGGTGGGATGGGCAGAGGGCGGTGGGTGGAAATGAGATTGGACGGGAACAAATGGGGATGGGAAGGATGGGGGGAACTGTTCTGGCAGGGGTGGAGGCGATGGGATGGCACGGGGCTGCGTGGGGGGGGGTGTGCTGGGGTGCTGACTGTGGCTTCCACCTTGCAGGAGGCGTTTTTTGGGAAGGCTCTGATGGATCTGAGCCGGAAGGCGCTGCTGGCAGCGGGCGGTGTTGGGGACGGAGCTGCCCGCCCCTCCCTGGCTCAGGGTGCCCCACGGCACAAAGGGGACCCCAACGTGGCCGGGGCTCTGCAGGGGACACCTCTGGAAAGGAGGGAGACCCCCACTCATCCCCGAGGTGAGTCCAGATTGGGGAACGTGAGCCCCAGTTCAGAGGGGCTGATGAAGGTATAGGGCTGTGGGGGGAGAGGAGGGAGTTAGGTATGGGTACCCAGTGGTGTTGGGGGGTGTTTGGGGGCAGATGGGAGGTTTGGGACCCCCAGGGAGGTGCCCAGCCTCACTGAAGCTCTGTGCTTGGAAGGGGATGACAGCACAGATGGCAGTGCCACGGCTCTGGATGATGACGGCAAGGAGGACACGAAGGGCGAGGACCTGGGTGAGCCCTGGGACCCCAACCCCCCTCTCCATCCCCCCCAGGTTTACGTGAGGGGCCAGCTGGGAGCAGACCAGACTCAAGGCTAAGTCCTCCTGGGGCCTTCAGGAGGAGGCCTGGAGCATTACCCACCATAGAGACGGGGCTGCTCTATGGTACGGAGTACAGTCTAGGCAGGGTGGGCTTTACTGGCTGAACTCTATGGTCTTGTAGGGTGACTCGAAGCTCCGGTGATCATAGAGTGTTGTCTAGAGCGCCCCCGGGCGGTGTGGCGCCCTGCCTGCTCTGGGGGTCTGAGAGCTGGTTTTAGGGGCTGCAGGGAGTGGCAGAGGGACTGAGGCTGAGGGGTGGGGAGGGTCCCAGCGTGGGGGTCTGAGGGCATCACTCCAATCCCTCCTTGCAGGGACCGATGACCCCAAGGACTCCCCGAACCGTGGGGACGCTGAGAAGCCGGCCACCCCCGGGGAGGGCGCGCTGAGCTCCGACCTTGACAAGATCCCCACGGAGGGTGAGGGGCCATCACTGCCTTCCCCATCCCCACCTCCCCACTAGGCGGGGAGAAGAGGAGCGAGATACCCCTAGCACCATCCCTGTGGCTCCTTTCTGCTCCCTCGGTGTGAGTTTCGGGGCTCATCTCTTTCTTTCCTCCCCCCCCTCCCCCCACAGAGCTGCCCAAGATGGAGAGCAAAGACGTGCAGCAGCTCTTCAAGGACGTGCTGGGCTCAGCTGAGCGTGGGGAGCAGCCCCTCAACTGCGTGGAGGGCAGCGGTGCAGGGCAGGACCCCGGCCGGGCCCAGCGCCCCTTCCTGCAGGGAGAGCTCCAGCTGTCAGGGCAGGGTGGGTGCACACAGGGTGTGGGGGGGGGGGGCAGGATTCCCCCCCCCCCCCTCCCCCCCCCATTCGCACACAGTTTGCGGATGCTCTGTCTGCTGAAATCCTGGGTCTTGCTCGTTCCTTTAGGAACTCAATTGGAAAGCATTTGCGAAGGCTGAGGGGTGGGGGTTTCTGTTGCAGAAGGGATTTTGGGGGTTCATGGGGGGGACTTTGGATTGCGGAGCACGTGGTCGGGGTTTTGTGTTGTGTGAAGGTTCTTGGTGTGGATCCAGCCTAATAGTGGGTCTAACAGTGCCATTCCTTCCCTTGCAGGGAGCGTTTCTCTGGGCTCTCTCTCTGGATCTGTCTCCTTGGATTCATATTCAGGAGTCTGCCAGTCCCCGTTCCTCGATAACCGGTATGCGGGTGCCATGGCAGGTGGGGCAGCCCCTCACAGTGGGGGTAAATGTGCAGTATTGGGGTTCCCCTTCTCCCTGACGCTTTTGTTCCCCGCTCAGGGAGCGGAGCGGCTTCTTCAGCCCGGACCACTGTGAGCCTGAGAGCCCCTGGGCCAGCAGCTCAGCTGCCACCACCCCCTCGACCCCCACCACCCCCACAACAGAGGGTGAGGGCGATGGGCTGTCATACAACCAGCGCAGCCTGCAGCGTTGGGAGAAGGACGAAGAACTGGGCGAGCTCTCCACCATCTCACCAGTGCTCTACGCCAACATGAACTTCCCCAACCTCAAGCAGGATTATCCAGGTAGGGCTCTGGAGGGGGTACGGGGTAGGATGGATCGTGATGCGATGTGTCACCGTGGTCCCTACTTGGAGGAGCAAACCCCTCTGCTGTGCAACTGTGGGGTTGAAAAGCTTCTTGCAGCAGTGGTGGGGAACTTACTGCCAACTCCTTGCTGTTGGTCCAGGAGGCGAGGGGGGTCCTAAGGTGTTCTGGGTCGGGGGGAAGGGGGGGATCACTGGGCATGGGTTAATGCTGACTTTTTCCTCTTTCTGTGCCCTCTGTTGCTACCGGACTCCCAGACTGGTCGAGCCGCTGCAAGCAGATCATGAAGCTCTGGAGGAAAGTCCCTGCTGCAGACAAAGCTCCCTATTTGGTGAGTGGTCGGGGTGCACGGGGGCGGGGGGGGGGGGGGGGGGCGGCTCAGGGGCTGCTGGGGCTGCATGTCAGCTGCCTTTGTGTTTTTGTTAGCAAAAGGCCAAAGATAACCGGGCGGCTCATCGCATCAACAAGGTGCAGAAGGTACGTGCTGCAGCCAGAGGTGCCCGGCGGCCCTGTCCCAGCCCCGGGGGACCTGGCACACCCCTTCTTTACACCATCAGCCTCTTCCCCAGCCTCGCAGGGAGGGTGGGCACAGCGCCCTGATGGCCAGGCTCTCTCTGCAGCAGGCCGAGAGCCAGATCAACAAGCAGACCAAAGGGGAGGGACTGCGCAAACCGGAGAGACCCTCGCTGCATCTGCGGATCCCGGTGCCGCCAGGGACGCAGCCCATCTACATCAGCAGCCCCCCTGCTGCAGGCGAGGGCTTCCTGAAGCCGGGTGCTGGAGGAGGGGGGCCGGAGTCTCCCAGCGAGCTCTTCCTCAAACTCCCACCCCAGTCCCCTGCCCAAGTGCCTTCGCACGACCCCTACGGTGCTGCGCCCGCCTACACGCTGGAACCCCGCTTTTCTTCCCCCCTGGGACAGAGCCCCACTTCAGGCGCTGCCTTCCAGCCCTTCCCCAGCCAACCCCTGGCTGGTCCCCGCTCCATCCCTGGCTCCCAGTCCTCTGACTTCCACCCCACTCCTCCTGGCACCCCTCGGCACCAACCTGGGACCCCTGACCCCTTCCTGAAGCCCCGGTGCCCCTCTTTGGACAACCTCTCGGTGCCGGGGAGCCCCGGCGCCCGCCCTTCCGAAGCTTTGCTCTCTCCCCTTCCTTTTGGGGAGCAGAAGAAGGGCCTGGAGGTGAAGAAAGAGGAAGGGGGGAGCCTGGGGGTCTGCTCGCCCAGCTACACGCCCACCATGGGCTATGGGGACTCCCCGGGTGGCCCTCATCTCTCTACTGCGGAGCTGAAGGCCGCTGATGTCTTCAAAGCTCCCATGACCCCTCGGGTCTCTCAGGTAGAGCCTCAGAGCCCAGGGCTGGGGCACCGACCCCCCGACCCCCATCCCTTGGCCCCCTCGCCCCCCGGTCACCCCGATCTCTACCGCCAGTCCCCTTACCCTGACCCCTACGCGCAGCCCCCGCTGACACCCCGGCCGCAGCCCCCTCCTGATGCCTGCTGCTCCCTCCCACCCCGCTCGCTGCCCTCAGAGCCCTTTTCCCGTGTCCCCGCCAGCCCCCAGTCCCAATCCAGCTCCCAGTCCCCCCTCACCCCCCGGCCCCTCTCTAATGAAGCTTTCTGCCAATCTCCCGTCACTCCCCGCTTCCAGTCCCCGGATCCCTATTCCCAGCCACCCTCCCGGCCTCAGTCTCGGGACCCTTTCACCCCTTTGCACAAACCCCCTCGGCCCCAGATACCAGAGCCAGGCTTCAAGCCAGGACCGCTGTCCCACAGCCCGGCGGCCACCGGGGGCTTTGGGGGTACCCTGGCAGGTGAGCCCCACTCCAAGGCACCGGGTGGGCAGCAGCCCCCCTTCACCCGCTCCCCCGGTGCCAGCGTCTTCCCGGGCAGCCAACCCCAACCCCCCATGCGCTTCACCTTTCCCCCGTCCGTCTCTGAGCCGCTCAAGGGCTCCCCATCCCACCAACCCCATGGGATCAACAGCCATTTTGTACCTGGTAAACCCCAGAGCTCAGCCTACACCTCATCCCCTGCTTTCCACCAAGCCAGCAGCCCGCTGGGCACTGGGGCTTCCGACCCCTCTTACAGCCTCTCACCCCTCCGGCCGCCGTCGGTGCTGCCCCAGCAGCCCCCCGGTGCCCCCCAGCAGCCGGATGCCAGCATCGCCTTCCTGCCCCGAACTGCAGTGGGGGCTGATAAAAGGGAGGAGACGGCTGCGGGGCTCTCAGCACCCCCAAACCGTGACCTGGCTGAGCTGCCTGGTGGGCAGGACGGGGCCGTGGGCACCATGAGCCAGTCGGAACTGGAGAAGCAGAGGCAGGTGAGGGCTCACCGATGGTTGCGGTGTGTCCTTTTGGGTTTGGGATGGGTTGGGAGAGAACAACGTGGGTCTGTGTGGTTGGTGATGGATCCCCCAGGCCGTGCAGGGCTTGGGGGCAGCGGGGTGGGGGCAGCGGGGTGACACAGCTGAGGGTCTGTGCTTGCTTTGTGCATGGTTTGGGATGGGTGGGTCTCGCTTTGTGCCCATTCTCACCCCCGATGCTTGCATCCTCCCAGCGCCAGCGGCTTCGCGAGCTGCTCATCCGCCAGCAGATCCAGCGCAACAGCCTGCGGCAGGAGAAGGAGAGCGCAGCAGCAGCAGCCACGCCGTCCCCATCAGGCTGGGCTCCCGAGCCCAGCAGCCAGCCCTATGAGCTGAGCCGCAGCATGGCCACCTACCAAGCACCACAGGTAGGACAGA
This sequence comes from Gallus gallus, assembly GCF_016699485.2. Lineage (NCBI taxonomy): Eukaryota > Metazoa > Chordata > Aves > Galliformes > Phasianidae > Gallus > Gallus gallus. Next base: position 1,275,497 of record NC_052565.1, on the reverse strand, counting down.
GCACGCGGGGACACAGCACGGAGGTTGGGAATGGATGTGTGGGGTGATGCCGTGTGGCCTTCTCTCCTAGGATAAGAGTCTCCTGGGGACGCTGGCCACTGCAGCCAGCAGTGGGAAACTGCCTGGCTCTGTTATGGTGCAGACAGCTGCGTTCGTGCAGGACGAGCGGCTCTCCCGGCCCCCACCAGCTGCCACGCCGGCTGCCATGGACATCAATGGGAGGTGAGCTCTGCGGATGTGGGCAGGCAGTGGGGCTGGGGGCTCTCCCTGGGTGGAGATAAAGGGAGACAGAGAGGTGCGGGCCAGCAGCGTTTGTAGGATTTGATGTGGGAAAGTGGGGTTGTGGTGGCTTTGTGGGATGCTTGGGGGGGTCGGGATGCCACGGGATGTCCTGCGAGTGGTGGGTTTGTGGCCATAGCAATGCCACAGGGGTCAGGACACCACGCATGCTGGGTCTGGGGCCGTGGCAATGCCAAGGAGGTCAGGATACTGTGGGATGTCTCATGCGTGGTTGATTTGGGGCCATGGCGGTGCCCCAACACCGTGTTGTCTTGCAGGGCTGCAGTTGGGCCCCCCCAGGCCTTTTACCCCCGTGGAGTCTTCCCGGCTCTGTCCCCGCAGCAGCACCTCTGGCAGCAGCAGCAGGCAGCCCTGCGTCTCCCCGTCGCCTCCCGCTTCGCCCCCCCAGCCGCCAGCACCCCCGTGGGCAGCCTGGGCACCCGCCTGCCAGCACCCGCAGAGCCGGTGCCCGCATCCCCCGGCACCCTGGGTGCTCCCTTCATCGAGCTGCGCCACAACATGCAGAAAGGACCCGGTGGGATCGTAGGCTCCCCCTTCACCCCCCAACCCCCCCGGCCTCGTTTTTTCCTGCCCGGTGAGGAGAGCACCCCACAGCCCCTCTGTGCCCCGGTAGTGCCCATGCAGGCGCTCCCCACCCCGGCGCTGCAGCCCCAAAAGATGCCGGTGGTTCCGCTGCCTCCCGCATCCCCGCAGGGCACCGAGATGAGCAACAGCCACCACCAGCTGCACGCCAAAGCGGTGCCCCCCGCCCCGCTGCCCACCCCTGGCTTGGATCTGCAGCACGTCCCCCCGCGCCCGCTGTCTTCTGGCTCTGCTCTGCGCCCCGATGGCACCAAGGATGGCGCTGCTCCGGCTCCGGCCCCAGGGAAAAGCCACCTGAGCCTGGAGGGCGGGCGGCTGCCCTGCGAGGTGCCGGTGGAGCCTGACTTGGATGACGACTTTGGCTCCCACAAAGACTTGGAAGACGACGACGATTTGGCAAACCTGAGCCTGGATCCGGACGTGGCCAAAGGGGACGATGATTTGGGCAACCTGGACAGCCTGGAGACAGCGGATCCTCACCTGGACGACCTGCTGAACGGCGACGAGTTCGACCTGCTGGCTTACACTGACCCCGAGCTGGACACCGGCGACAAGAAGGACATCTTCAACGAGCACCTCCGCCTGGTCGAGTCGGCCAACGAGAAGGCTGAGCGCGAGGCGCAGCTCAAGACAGAGCCGTCGGGACCCAGCTTGAAGCTCCCTGACCCTGGGGATGGCAAAGATGCAGCGCCGACGGGGGAGGACCGTGATGTGCCCAAAGAGGGGCTGGTGCCCAGCGCTGCGCTGCCCCCAGACCCATCCTTCAAGGCACAAACTCTGGAGGTGAAGGCAGCCGCGCTGCCCACCGACGTCAAACCCAAACTGGAGGATGGATGTCTGAAGACCTCACCTTGTCAGTTCACTGCCGGCAGCTCCGAGCGGCTCCCTGTCAAGTCAGAGGCCCTGCAGGGCACGGATAAGATCTCTGCGTCGCTGGGGCTGAGCCTCAAACCCAGCCAGACCCTCCTGAGCCCCAGCGCTGGCCCTGCTCGCCTCGGCTTGACTCACTTCCCAAACAGCAGCTCCACGCTGGAGAAGGATCCCTACGTCGGTGCAGCGCGTGGGCTGCCCTCTGCCCAACTGGGCAGCCAGAGCAACCCCTTGTTGGAGAAATTTGAGCTGGACAGCGGGGCGCTGGGGCTGGGCGGCACGCGGCACTCGCCTGCCGACGAGCTGGACAAGATGGAGAGTTCCCTGGTGGCCAGCGAGCTGCCCCTGCTCATCGAGGACCTCCTGGAGCACGAGAAGAAGGAGCTGCAGAAGAAGCAGCAGATGTCGGCCCACCTGCCCCGGGGTACCCCGCAACTCCCCGCCCCGGGGCACCCCATGCTGCACGCGGCCACGCAGCCCCTGGATGCTCAGCCACCCCGCCTGGGCACCCCGCAGCCCCCCCTGCAGCTGGGGATGGTGGCCAGACCGCAGTTAATGCCGCCGCAGCCCCCGCGGCTTGGGAACCCCCAGCAGGGCCCGGCACTGGGACCCCACATGGGCATGGCCTCCGGGCAGCCCCACGTCCTGGCTGCCCCCCACGGCGTGCAGGTGGCCCTGGCGCAGCCACAGCAGAGCCAGCAGCAGGTGCTGGTACAGAAGCCGATGGCCGGGGTGCAGCCGCCCACCATGGGCCTGAAGCCCCCTCAGCTCGTCATGCAGCAGCAGCTGGCCAACAGCTTCTTCCCAGACACAGGTAGGTGTTGCCTTGGTCACCGTCTGGGGTGGTTGGGTTATCTCTCAGGGGCCCTTTTGGGTCAGAGATGTGGGGCTGCAGCCTGGCCTGGGGGCTCGCAGCAGCATCCCTGGGTGATCGCAGGCAGGGATTCATTCCACCCCATCTCTTCTCGCAGACCTGGACAAGTTTGCTGCTGAGGACATCATGGACCCCATCGCCAAAGCCAAGATGGTGGCACTGAAGGGCATCAAGAAGGTGATGGCCCAGGGCAGCATCGGGGTGGCCCCGGGGATGAACAGGTAAGGGGCACAGCAGGGTGTGTGGGGTGGGTAGGACCCATTTGGCTGCATCTCATCCTTTATCTCCTTGTCTGATCTCCGTGTCTCCTCCTTTCTCTCCGTGTCTCCCCAAAGACAACAGGTATCCCTGCTGGCCCAGCGGCTCTCGGGAGGCCCGGCTGTCTCAGAGATGCAGAACCACATGCTGGCAGGCAGCGGGCAGGTGAGTGGGATGCAGTGGAGGGCGATGCCCTCGGGGCTGCCTGGCTCGGTGCTGGGGTCCCTACTGGGTAGGAGCTGTGTAGGCCAGCAGCTTTGCTGTCCCCTGGGTAACTGGGGGCTGTGGGGAGGGAATAGGGGCGTGGGGGAGGGGGCACGGCACAAATGCCCTTCTCTATTCCAGGAACGGAGCGGCACTGACCCAGCCCAGTCTCGCCCCAACCCTCCCACCTTCGCTCAAGGTGTCATCAGTGAGTACTGAAGCAACACGGGGGGGTCGGGCCCTCATTCTGCCCCCATGGGCTGAGCTGAGCCGGGGTCTGGACTGGGACCCTGCTGAGCTGAGCCCCCTCCTGCCCCCCACAGACGAGGCCGACCAGCGGCAGTACGAGGAGTGGCTCTTCCACACTCAGCAGCTCCTGCAGATGCAGCTGAAGGTGCTGGAGGAGCAGATCGGCGCTCACCGCAAGTCACGCAAAGCGCTCTGTGCCAAACAGCGCACGGCCAAGAAGGCCGGCAGGGAGTTCCCCGAGGCTGATGCAGAGAAGCTGAAGCTGGTTACGGAGCAGCAGAGCAAGATCCAGAAGCAGCTGGACCAGGTAGGGGGGCTGTGAGGGGTGGGCACACGTCCTGGGCGGGCTGTGTTGCAGTGCTCCACGCGGCACTGCCTTCCCCCCGGTGCTCAACACAGCACTGCCTTCCCTGGTGCTCACACCACACTGCCTGCCCCCCCCTTGCAGGTGAGGAAGCAGCAGAAGGAGCACACCAACCTGATGGCTGAGTACCGCAACAAGCAGCAGCAGCACCAGCACCAAGCCTCGGCCGTCATGGCCCTGAGCCCCTCGCAGAGCCCCCGCCTCATGTCCAAGCTCCCCGGGCAGCTCCTCTCGGCGCACGGCATCCAGCAGCCTGCAGGGACTGTGGTGGGGGCACAAGGGCTCGGCCAGCAGCCGGGGCAGCCTGGGGGGCTGCGGCTGCCCCAGGGCGGTGTGTCCATGGCTGTGCAGCAAGGGCTGTCCTTCATGGGCCAGCAGGCGGTGGGGAACGCTCCGGTGCCTGGCACCTCCAATGCTTTCTTCTCTGGGAACCCCGCGCTCCGTGGGCTGAGTGCAGACAGCCGTCTGATGCAGGAGAGGCAGCTGCAGAGGATGCAGCTGGCCCAGAAACTGCAGCAGCAGCAGCAGCAGAATATGCTGGGGCAGGTGTCACTGCAGCAGCAGCAACAGCAGCAGCAGGGCGTCATGGGCCAGGTGTCGATGCAGCAGCAGGGCGTCATGGGCCAGGCGTCGATGCAGCAAGCAGGGGTGATGGGACAGGCTTCAATGCAGCAGCAGGGCATGATGGGACAAGCATCAATGCAGCAGCAGGGTGTGATGGCACAGGCGTCGATGCAGCAGCAACAGGGCATCATGGGACAGGCATCGATGCAGCAGCAGCAAGGCATCATAGCACAGACGATGCAGCAGCCTGGTGTCATGGGGCAAGCATCCATGCAGCAACCAGGTGTCATGGGACAAGCAGCAATGCAGCAGCCAGGCGTTTTGGCGCAGAGCTCGATGCAGCAGCAGGGTGTGATGGCACAGACCTCCATGCAGCAGCCTGGCATGATGGCACAGACATCGATGCAGCAGCCTGGTGTTATGGGACAAGCCTCGATGCAGCAGCAAGGGATCATGGCACAGGCATCGATGCAGCAGCCCGGCGTTATGGCACAGGCCTCCATGCAGCAAGCAGGGGTCATGGGACAAAGCTCCATGCAGCAGCAGCAGGGTGTCATGGCACAGAGCTCGATGCAGCAGCCGGGCGTCATGGGACAAGGCTCCATGCAACCAGCAGCCATGGTAGGGCAGCCCAGCTTGCTGGGGCAGCAGCAGCAGCCAGCAGCCACCCCACAACCGGGAGCTGTGGGGCAGCCCATGGTGCCGAAGCAGCCGGGGTTGATGGGCAGTCAGCAGAGCCTGCTGGTGCAGCAGCTTTCCCCCCAACAGCAGCAGCAGCAGCAGCCAGGCTTGCTGGGGCATGCGCCAGGGCTGCAGCACCAGGCAGTGTTGGGCCACCCCACACCCCAGAGGCAGGTCCTGCTGGCCCCCCACCAGCAGCGGGTGCTGGGCTCGCCTCAGACTCCGGGGATGTTGGGCCATCGGCTTGTGCTGTCGCAGCAGCTGGGGCAGGCACGGGCACTGCTGGCCCCACAGCAGCAGAATTCGGGGGCAGCAGCAGCCCAGCAGGGCCTCCTGGGGATGGGCCAGGGGCAGCCCCCGATCCAGCACTTTCCGCAGCACGGGGCGATGGGTCAGGCCCCCTCTGTGTTGCACCTGAGTCAGGGAATGCAGTCGGCTCCGGCAGTCCTGGCTGCCAAGGAGCAGCCTGGAGGAGCAGAGGGTGGCACTCTGCCCGCCGAGGGCAGCGAGAGTGGGGGGCAGCTGCATGGAGGGGAGCAGCAGGGACCCCCCAACCCCGCAGGGCTGGGTGAGCCCCAAGCCCCCAAACACCAGGCTGAGCTGGGGCAAGGGCAGCAGCTCCTCTTGGGCTCCCCTCAGCCAGGGGTCCTGGGCTCCGTGCCCACCCAGCCAGGGCTGCGGGCAGCTGCTGCACCGGGCACCCTCCTCGCCCCACCTCAGAGCCCCGGGGCCACTCGCCCTGAGCCACATGGGGACACCACGGGGGCTGCGGAGCCAGGTAAGGGGCTGGTGGGCACCCCACAGGGCCAACAGCAGCCCCCACGGCTCCAGAGCCCCAAAGCAGGGCCGGTAGCACAGCCAGGCAGTGCCACCACGCTGTCCCCAGGTGTGCTGGGACAGGTCCCAGGGCCACTGATGGGTCAGATTCGGGCGCAGCTCCAGGGGGTCCTGGCCAAGAACCCGCAGCTGCGGCACCTGACACCGCAGCAGCAGCAGCAGCTCCAGGCCCTCTTGGTGCAGCGGCACCAGCAGAGCCTCCTGCAGCAGAGCCAGGCGCTCCGTCAGCCTGGCCCCTTCCCTGGGCAGCCCCCAGAGCACGGCCCCCAGGCGCGTCAGCCCCCCCGCCCCCTGGGACCCCTCTTCCAGGCCCAGGCGGGGGTCCCGGCAGAGGAGCAGGGGGCACGAGGGCAGCCCCCCGCCCCGCAGCAGCCCCTGGCTGAGCTGGTGCAAGCAGCCCTGGCTGCCCGTGGTCCCCAGCCCGGCCTCGTCCAGCTCCCCACGCCCCCGGCCCCCTCATCTCTGGGTGTGGGCTGTGCCCCCCAGCAGCTGGCCAGCCCCGAGCAGAGTCCCCAAGAGCCAAAGAAGATGTCACCGGGGGTCCCAGCCTCAGCCCCCAGCCCGGCGGAGCAGGGGCTGGCACCCGATGCGGCACGCTGGGACCCCGAGGTGCCCGCTGCAGACCCAGCTGACCCTGGTGAGACCCACATCAATGGGACTGAGCCCCCCCAGGTGCTGGTGAAGCAGGAGCCGAAGGAGGAGGCGGCAGCGGTGGTGCAATGTGAGACGGATGGGGATGAAGCAGCCAAACCAGAGGCCAACGGGGAGCCTGGGGCTGCCCAAGCCAGCAGCCCACTGGTGCCGGGTGGCCGCTCCGAGGCCGGGCACCTCCTGCTGCAAAAGCTGCTGCGGGCCAAGAATGTGCAGCTGTCAGCACAGTGCCCAGGAGAGCTGAATGGGCACGCAGAGAACCGGGGCACTGGGATGGAGCCACGGCCACAACCGGTGCTGCTGGGCCGGGAGGTGAGCGGGGTGCTGCGGGATGGGGGCTGGGGTGACGGTGGGGATGTGCTCTGCATGGCTTTTCTTCTTTTGTCCCCCCCAGGACCCCTCCATTGCCCGCAAGCCGGTGGCTGCCAAGCCCAAGCGGGTGCAGAAGGGCAACGAGAGGGTCCCGGCTTCCCGCAAGAAGCTGCGCAAGGATGAGGGGCTGCGCCCCGGGGAGGCTCTCATGAAGCTGAAACAGGTATGGGGCTGTGAGCTGCGCTGTGGGACCATCCCAGCCCCTGGTACGGGGTCATTCCTAACCTTGCACCCCCTCTGTGCCCACAGGAGCTCTCTCTGCTGCCTCTGACCGAGCCGACCATCACAGCCAACTTCAGCCTCTTCGCACCCTTTGGCAGCAGCCCCATCAATGGGAAGAGCCAACTGCGGGGCGCATTCGGCAGCGCCGTGCTGGACAGCGTGCCCGATTACTACTCCCAGCTGCTCACCAAGGTGAGGGGGCTGTTCCTGCATCTCCCACCCCAATCTGGGGGGGGCGGAGGGGTCCTGGGTCACAACAACCCACTCACACCCCCCCCTGTACTCCCCCTCCCCACCCAGAACAACCTCAGCAACCCACCCACGCCGCCCTCCTCGCTGCCCCCCACGCCGCCCCCCTCCGTGCAGCAGAAGATGGTGAATGGTGTCACAGCTGCTGAGGAGATGGGTGAGCAGCCCAAGGATGCCGACTCAACCCGTGAGCCCCAGAAGGGTGAGTATGGTCGGTGCAGGGTGGCACAGCCCCATAACGCCACCTGCCCCCCATCATCCTATCCCTTCCATCCCATGCCCTTCATCCTGTCCCTACGCAGACACGTCGGCTGTGGAGGTGAAGAGCCTGGACCTGCTGGCAGCTCTGCCCACCCCCCCGCACAACCAGACCGAGGATGTCAGGTGAGCCCCCCCTCCCGTGGGTGCCATCAGCCCCTACTGTGGGTGGTGTCGGTGTGGCCGTGACACCCTTTGTTCTCTTTAGGATGGAGAGTGACGACGACAGCGATTCCCCCGACAGCATCGTCCCCGCCTCGTCCCCTGAGAGCGTGCTGGGCGAGGAGCTGCTGCGCTTCCCCCTGCTCAGTGAGGCCAAACCAGAGCTGGAGGAGCGTGTGCTGTCCCCCATCATCCCTATCATACCCCGGGCCAGCATCCCAGGTGGGCATGGACTGGGCAGGAGGGGGGATTGGGGCACCTAGAAGGGATTTATGGGGTATATGGACCTGTAGGAGCGGCATGGGAGGGTCCCCTAGGACACAGTCCTGGTAGTGTTTCTTGGGGATTGGGGTATGTAGAAGGGATTTATGGCGCGTATGGACCTGTGGGAGTGGAGTATGGACCAGTGGGGCAGAGCAGTCCCATAGGACCCACTCCCAGTAGTGTTTCTGGGGAACTGAGGCACTACAAAGTGGTCTTGTGGGGTCTATGGACCGGGAGGCACAAAGTGAGGGAGAAGGGTCCCCTAGAACTCACTCCCAGCAGCGTTCCAGTGGGAGCCCAGGGCATCTAAGTGGGCTCGTGGGCGGTGGGGCTCTGCGTGACTCTGACCCCTCTCCCCACCTCAGTGTTCCCCGACACGAAGCCCTTTGAGGCCACGGAGCCCTTTGGGGCAGCACCCCCAGGGAAGGTGGGGACGGCCGGCCCGGGTGCCCCATGGGAGAAGGGCAAGAGCAGCGAGGTGTCCGTCATGCTGACGGTGTCTGCAGCAGCTGCCAAGGTGAGCGAAGGGGCAAGGTGGGGGGGTCCCTGTGCTGTGACACCCCAACCCACTGCATCCTTTCTTCCCCCAGAACCTCAACGGGGTGATGGTGGCCATGGCTGAGCTGCTGAGCGTGAAGATCCCCAGCTCCTATGAGGTGCTGTTCCCCGATGGCCCCATGCGAGCGGCGGTGGTCGAGGCTAAGAAGGTGGAGACAGACATGGCTGGTGAGCATCTGCCTTGTCCCCGTGTCCCATGTCCCTGTGCTGGGCTCTCTGTGACCATCCGTCTCTGTTGCAGGGATGCTGGGTGGTAAGGAGAAGGTGGTGCTGGCCGGGAAGGTGCCGGAGAGCAGCTCTGAGTGGCTGAAACAGTTTGATGCAGTGCTGCCAGGGTACAGCCTGAAGGGAGAGCTGGACCTCCTGACGCTGCTCCGACAGGTCAGCAGGGTCCCTGGGGATGGGGGGAGGGATATGGGGGGGGGGGGGGGGGGGGGGGGGGGGGGGGTCTCTGTGACCACTGTGGTCATGCTGTGAATATGGTAGAGGGTTTTGTGTGTGTTTGTATAAGGGTTTGGCTGTGGGGGGCACTGGAAGGGGACTGAGGGATGTGGGGGTCCCTGCAGGACTGAGGTTTCCCTGCGGGGAGGTGCTGAGGTCCTGGTGGTCCTGCATCACTATAGGACTGCGTGGAAGGGGTTGGGGATCTCCTTGCGGGGTTGGGAATGCTGTGGGGTTCTGTGAGGTCCTTGCAGGGTGACGTATGGGGGGGGAGGTTAAGGCTGGGAGTCCATCGTGGTGCTCTGACCCACTGCGCCCCCCCTGCACTGCAGGAGAGCCCCGTGCCCGAGAAGACCCTGCACCACGGCTACGTCAACAACGTCTCCAACCTGGACGTGCGGCAGCTCTCCGTTATGCCCCAGGAGCCCTCGCCCCCCCTGTCCCCCTCCGTCCCCTCCCCATCCAGCCCCACTGAGGCCGCCAGGGTCCCCGACCCCGAGGCCGCCCACGAAGCCCCCCCAGCCCCCTCCTCGCCGCCGCCCCCCGCCCCTTCTCCAGCTCCCAGGGAAGAAGGCACCGCAGCCCCCCACTCTCCGCCCCGCTTCAAGCCCCGCTCGCGGCCACCGGAGGACGGAGACGAAGCGCGGCCCCGGCTCAAGAAGTGGAAGGGGGTGAGGTGGAAAAGGCTGCGGTTCCTGGTGACCATCCAGAAAGGGGGGGCCAAGAGGGACGGCGACAAAGAGATCGCCGAGTTCATCGACAAGCTGGGCACCACGCTGCGCCCCGAGAAGGTGCCGCGGGACCTGCGCAAGTGCTGCTTCTGCCACGAGGAGGGCGACGGGGCGACGGACGGCCCGGCCCGCCTGCTCAACCTGGACCTGGACCTCTGGGTCCACCTGAACTGCGCTCTGTGGTCCACCGAGGTGTACGAGACGCAGGGAGGGGCTCTGATCAACGTGGAGGTGGCCCTGCACCGCGGGCTGCTCACCAAGTGCTCCCTGTGCCAGAAAACCGGCGCCACCAACAGCTGCAACCGCATCCGCTGCCCCAGCGTCTACCACTTCGCCTGCGCCATCCGCGCCAAGTGCATGTTCTTCAAGGACAAGACCATGCTGTGCCCCCTGCACAAGCTGAAGGGGCCCTGCGAGCAGGAGCTCAGCACCTTCACCGTCTTCCGGCGCGTCTACATCGAGCGGGACGAGGTGAAGCAGATCGCCAGCATCATCCAGCGAGGCGAGAGGCTGCACATGTTCCGAGTGGGCGGGTTGGTCTTCCACGCCATAGGGCAGCTCCTGCCCCATCAGATGGCTGACTTTCACAGCGTCACTGCCCTCTACCCGGTGGGCTACGAGGCCACGCGCATCTACTGGAGCCTGCGCACCAACAACCGCCGCTGCTGCTACCGCTGCACCATCTGCGAGAACAACGGGAGGCCCGAGTTTGTGGTGCAGGTCATCGAGCAGGGCCTGGAGGATTTGGTCTTCTCCGACTCCTCGCCGCAGGGTGAGAGCAATGGGGAGCTGCTGTTCTCTGTGCACGGCCTCGCCGTTGCACGTGGCCTTGCTGTTGTGCACAGCCTCGCCGTTGCGCATGGCGTTGCCTGGGGAAGGGGAGGCCGTGGTGATGCCGTGGGTCTGTGCCATGCGGGGCTCAAAGCCTTTTCCTTTTGGCAGCTGTCTGGAACCGGATCATCGAGCCGGTGGCGATGATGAGGAAGGAGGCCGACATGCTGAGGCTCTTCCCCGAGTATCTGAAGGGCGAGGAGCTCTTCGGCCTCACGGTGCACGCGGTGCTGCGCATCGCCGAGTCGGTGGGTGCCAGGGCTGGGCTGGGCTGGGGGGGGGAGGGAGGGGGGTCTCCGATTGGGAAGGGAAGGGCTGCTGGCCGTGCTGGGGGTGTTGTGGTGTTGTTTGACCTCCCCTCTGCCCCCTCCCCTGCAGCTGCCCGGTGTGGAGAGCTGCCAGAACTACCTGTTCCGTTACGGTCGCCATCCGCTCATGGAGCTGCCGCTGATGATCAACCCCACCGGCTGCGCCCGCGCCGAGCCCAAGATCCTCACCCACTACAAACGGTGAGCAGGGCTGCACTGCTGCCATCCCATGGATTCTTGGGGGGGGGCAGGGAACCCCTCATTTCTGACCCCCTTCCACCTTTGGTTCTTCCCAAGGCCGCACACCCTGAACAGCACAAGCATGTCCAAGGCTTACCAGAGCACGTTCACGGGCGAAACCAACACGCCGTACAGCAAACAGTTTGTGCACTCCAAGTCCTCCCAATACCGCCGTCTGAAGACGGAGTGGAAGAACAACGTGTACCTGGCACGGTCCCGCATCCAGGGCCTGGGGCTCTACGCTGCCAAGGACATCGAGAAGCACACCATGGTCATCGAGTACATCGGCACCATTATCCGCAACGAGGTGGCCAACCGGAGGGAGAAGATCTACGAGGAGCAGGTGGGGGGTCTGGGGGGACACAGGGGTCTCTGGTTGGGGCAGGTGGGGGGTCCGGTGGGGGGCACAGGGGGTGATGGTTGGGGCACAGAAGGTGCTGGTTGGGACAGATGGGGGTCTGGTGGGGCACAGGGGGTGCTGGCTGGGATGGGTGGGGGTCTGGTGGAGCACAGGGGTCTCTGGTTGGGGCAGGTGGGGGTCTGGTGGGGCAGGTGGGGGTCTGGATGGAGCACAGGGGTCTCTGGTTGGGGCACAGGAGGTGCTGGTTGGGATGGGTGGGTCTCTGCTTAGGGCAGGCAGGGGCCTCGGGGGGCACAGGGGTCTCTGGTTGAGGCAGGTGGGGGGTCTGGCGGGGGACAGGAGGTGCTGGTTGGGATGGGTGGGGGCCTGGGGGGGCACAGGGGTCTCTGGTTGGGGCAGGTGGGGGGTCTGGGTGGGCACAGGAGGTGCTGGTAGGGATGGCTGGGTCTCTGGGGCAGGTAGGGGTCTGGGGGGGCATGGGGTGCTGGTAGGGATGGGTGGGGGTCTGGTGATGCACGTGGGGTTCTGTCTGGTGGGGCACAGGGGTCTCTGGTTGGGGCAGGTGTGGGTCTGGTGGGGCACAGGGTTGTGTTGGTTGGGATGGGTGGGGGTCTGGTGGGGCATGGGGGGGGGGGTGGTTCTGGTGGGTCTCAGATTGGGACATGAGAGTCTGCAGTCTGGGCCAGGGGGCTCTGATTGGGGCATGGGGTCTCTGGTGGGGGTATGGAGAGGCTCTATGAGGACGTGGGGCCCTCAGGGCAGCCGTGACGCCCCCCCACCCTCCCCCTTTTCCCCCCTCAGAACCGTGGCATCTACATGTTCCGTATCAACAACGAGCACGTCATTGACGCCACGCTGACAGGGGGCCCGGCCAGGTGAGCACAGAACAATGCATCCCCCCCCTATCCAGGGACCCCTGGTGCCTCCCCCCACCCGTTGCTGATACCCCCATAACCCCCTCCCCAGGTACATCAACCACTCGTGCGCCCCGAACTGCGTGGCTGAAGTTGTGACCTTCGACAAGGAGGACAAAATCATCATCATCTCCAGCCGGCGCATCCCCAAAGGGGAGGAGGTCAGGAGGAGGGCGTGGGGGGGGCTATGTGGGGAGGGGGGGTCTCAGGGGGGTCTGTGGGGCGGGGGGAGCTCTCAGGGGTCTTTGGGGGGGCTCGGGTTTGGGGGGGGGGGGGAGGTCAGGGAGTCTTGGTGGGGGGGGTCTCAGGGGGAGAGGTCAGGGGGTCTGGGGGAGGGTCTCAGGGGTCTTTGGGTGGGGTCGGGGGGTCTGGGGAGGGGTCTCAGGGGTCTTTGGGGGGGGGGGGGTCTGGGGGGAGGGGGCTCGAGGGTCTTTGGGGGGGGTCAGAGGTCTGGGGGGGGAGGTCTCAGGGGTCTTTGGGGGGGGGGCATGGGTCTGGGGGGTATCTCAGGGGTCTTTGGGGGGGGGCAGATGTCTGGGGTGGGTCTCAGGGGTCTTTGGGGGGGCCAGGGGTTCAGGGGTCTTTGGGGGGGGGCTTGGGGGGGGAACATAGGGCTGAGATGGGGGGGTTACAGCAGTGTGTGACTCCCTGCTCCCCCCTCCCCCACAGCTCACCTACGACTACCAGTTTGACTTTGAGGACGATCAGCACAAGATCCCCTGCCACTGCGGAGCGTGGAACTGCAGGAAGTGGATGAATTGAGCGGGGAGGAGGAGGAGGAGACAAAAAGAAGCGACCCCCACCAAGAGAAAAACACAAAAACAACGCCACCCGTGACAACAAAATGGAGTTGGGGGCTTCACACATCCCCCCCCCCCCACCCCCCCAATGCGGGGGCTGCGGAGGTGCCAGGAGGGCCTGGAGCACGGAGGGCCGAGCGGGACGGACGGACGGACAGACGGACAACTCAGGGTTTTCTTTGCTTCGTCCTGCAAGGAACACAAAGGGGAGAAGGGGGGGGGTGGTCCAGCAAGCCTCACCCCCCCCTCCCACCTTCCCCCCCCCACTTCCAGCCGTATCCCACCCCTTTAAAATGGGAGAATCCCAGCAAAGCCGGAACGAGTTGGGAACCTCCCCTCCCACCCCCCCCCCCCACCTCCGGCTTGGATGAGGATTTAATTTTTATTTTTTAGAAACAAAAAGAAAGAAAAAAAAAAAAGAAAAGGAAAAAAAAAACAACAAAAAAAAAAAACAAAACCCCCCCACCGAACTGATTAATAATTGCTCGCTAATTACCAAGGTTAACCCAGGACTCCTTGAGCTCGACAATCCGGGCTCTGCTCCGTCGTCGGCGGCTGTCAGAGCTCCGCTCGGTTCCTTTCTCGGATCTCTTTTTGTTTGTGAGTGTGGATGGATGAGACCCCCCCCTTCCCCCCCCCCCCCCACACCCCTTCCCGGCCCCCCCATCCCTCCCCCCCCCCCCCCCTGCAGACACGAGGAGCTTCTGCACCCGAACCTACCTCATTTTAAGTGTTAGATTCTGCTTTTTCTTTTGTTGTTGTTGGTTTTGTTTTCTTTTCCTTTTTCGTTTTGTTGGTTTTTAAATGTGAGCCCCCCCCCCCCTCGTCCCCCCCCCTTTCCCTTTCTGGTGCCCACCATCCCCCCTCGAGGCAGCCCTCAGGGTGGGGGGATAGTGGGGGACCCCCACCCTCATCCCAATGTGCTACAGTGGGGATGGGGGGCACCGCACCCCTCAAAAAGCTAAGGGGGCCCACGGGGGGGGGCACCTTATTGCCCCCCCCGTGCTCCGCTGTCGGGGTAGGGGGGGGGGAAGGTTATTTATCTATTTATACCTTATATTGTATATACTATGGGGTGGGGTTGGGGGGGGGGCTCTTTGTGCTCTGATTGGGGGATGCAGGGGGGTCTTGTGGGGGGGGGGGGGGGGGGGCTGAGCTCCAAGGGGCAGCAATGGAGCAGCGTGTGGGCATTACGCAGCCCCCAGCCCCAAAAAGGGGGGGGTTGTTTGTAAGCCCCCCCTCCCCCCTCCCCTCCCCCCCCAATGCACCCCCAGGGCTCAAGGGGGGCTCTTAACGCACAAAGGGGCGGGGGGGAGGGGGAGGTCTGACCCCTGGGGGGGCGGGGCGGGGCCGTTCTTTTTAAGCTGCTTCCGCAACTCGTCAAAAAAAAAAAAAAAAAAAAAAAGCTGCAGAAAAAAGGAAAAAAAAAAAAAAAAGGAGGGGAAAAAAAGAGGAAAAAATAAAAAGAGGTTTTAAGGTTTAAAGAAAAGAAAAAAAAAAGGAGGAAAAAAAAAGAATAAAAAACGAATTTAAAGAAAAAAAAAAGAATAAAAAGAAATAAAAAGAAATAAATAATAATAATAAAAAGAAATAAAAACGACCCGCGGGGGCTGATGAGAAAATTTTAAAGAAAAAAAGAAAAAAAAAAAAAAAAAAGAAGAAAATATACGAGAAGTTTAACTTTCCGAGCTGTACATAGGCCGGGGCGTGTAGAAAACCCGTTTTTACCAATACCGAAACCACTGGATGTTATTTTAAATAAAGCGCGTGAGAAGCCCGGCGCCTCGCTGTGCTCTTGGGGGGGTGCGCCGGGACCCCTTTTTCCCTCCTCCATATGGTGTTCTTTCTCCCTTCCAGGACCCCCGCGTTGTTCCTTTTCCCTTCCAGGACCCCGCGCGCTCCCTGTGTGCAGGTCGCCGGGCGGTCAGGGGTCACGTGGAGCGCGCTTACTTCCGGTCACGTGTGGAGTACTGGCGGAAGTGGCTCGCGGGCGCCGGGCGGAAGTGGGGCGGTGGTGGCGGCAGCGGCGGCGGACCCGGGGCCATGGAGGTGGGGACGGAGCGGGATGGGGGCGCCGGGAGGGGGACCGGGGGGGGACCGCGAGGAGCCGCGGGGGTCGGCGTGGGGCTGCGGGCACCGAGAGGGTAACGAGAGCGGGGATAACGGGAGCGGGGCCTGGGCCCGGCCCTGTCTGTCCGCAGGAGCCCGGCCCCGGTCCGGCCGCGGAGAGCCCGGCGGAGCGCAGCGCCCCGGGAGCGGAAGGTGACGGCGGGGGGTCGCGGTGTGCCCGGGAGGGTGGGCGGGGTGCCGGGGGGGGTCCGCGTGGTGTGGAGTGTCCCGTTATTGGGGTGTCCCGGCACTGCAGTGTCCCACTGTTGGGGTGTGCCGTTATTGGGATAACCCGTTATTGGGGTGTCCCCCTATTGGGGTGTCCTGGCATTGCAGTGTCCCATTATTGGGGTGTCCCGGAGTTGGGATATCCCGTTACTGGGATGTCCCATTATTGGGGTGCCCCGTTATTGGGAAACCCCATTATTGGTATGTCCTATTATTGGGGTGCCCTGTTATTGGGGTGTCAAGTTATTGGGATAACCCGTTATTGGGGTGTCCTGACATTGCAATGTCCCATTATTGGGGTGTCCTGGAGTTGGGGTGTCCCATTATTGGGGTGTCCCAGCACCGCAGTGTCCTGTTATTGGGGTGTCTCATTATTGGGATGTCCCATTTTTGGGGGTGTCCCGACACTGCAGTGTCCCATTATTGGGATGTCCTGGAGTTGGGATATCCTGTTATTGGGATCCCCCATTATTGGGGTGTCCTGTTATTGGGATAACCCGTTATTGGGGTGTCCTGGCATTGCAGTGTCCCATTATTGGGGTGTCCTGGAGTTGAGATATTCCTGTGTTGGGGTGTCCCATTATTGGGATGTCCCGGCACTACAGTGTTCCAGTATTGGGGTGTCCTATTATTGGGGTGTCCCAGAGTTGGGATGTCCCAATATTGCAATGTCCCATTATTGGGGTGTCCCGTTATTGGGGTGTCCTGGAGTTGAGATATCCCTGTGTTGGGGTGTCCCATTATTGGGGTGTCCCAGCACTACAGTGTCCTATTGTTGGGGTGTCCTGGCATTGCAGTGTCCCATTATTGGGGTGTCCCAGAGTTGGGATGTCCTGTTATTGGGGATATCCCATTATTGGGATGTCCCATTATTGGGGTGCTCTGTTATTGGGGCATCCCAGTGCTGGGACGTGCCATTGGTTTGGGTCTCCCGGCGTTGGGTGCGTGGCGGTGTTGGGGTGCCTTCAGTTTTGGGGTCTCCTGGTGTCGGGGTGTCTCTGTGTTGGCATCTCTCACGTTTTGGGGTCTCGTGGCGTTGCGGCATCTGCTGTTTTGGGGGCATCTCCAGTTTTTGGGGTCTCCTCCTGTTGGAGTCTTCCCCATTCGGAGCCGTGTCGCGTTCGGGGTTTCCCGGTGTCGCTGTGCCCCATCTTTTGGGGTGTCCTCTTTTAGGCTCCCCTTAATGTTGGCCGCCCCTCACGCTGCCCCCCACCCCTTTACCCCCCCCCCATAGGGGAGCCCCTCCGTGGCGCCTACACCGCCTTCATGAAGTCACACCGCTGCTACGACCTCATCCCCACCAGCTCCAAACTCGTCGTCTTCGACACTTCCCTTCAGGTGGGGGGGGGGGGGGGGGGGGGAGGAAAGGGGGGGTGGGGGGGATTGGGGGCCAGGAATTGTGTGTGGGGGTCCCCAACATCCCCCTCCCCCTCCGTTATAGGTGAAGAAGGCTTTCTTTGCACTGGTCACCAATGGCGTGCGGGCAGCCCCGCTGTGGGACAGCAAAAAGCAGAGCTTTGTGGGTGAGTGTTTTGTGGGGGGGGGGGGGTCTGGGGGGATCAGCAGGACCCCACTTACCCCCCACCCCCCACCCCCCCTCTACCCCACAGGCATGCTGACCATCACTGACTTCATCAACATCCTGCACCGCTACTACAAGTCGCCCATGGTAAGGGGGTGGTGCTGGGGGGGGGGGCTGCCCCATAACCGTTTGGGTTGGGGATGGGGGAAGGGGGGGGGGCGAGGGGGGGTCCCGCTGGGTTAACCCGGAGTTTCCTCGTGGTGCTCAGGTGCAGATCTATGAGCTGGAGGAGCACAAAATCGAGACGTGGAGAGGTAACGGAGCTGCTGCCTCCCACTGCCCCATCCGTGTGTGGGGTACCCCAAAGCTGAGCCTCCCCTCCCCACAGAGGTGTACCTGCAGGACTCCTTCAAGCCGTTGGTCTGCATCTCCCCCAATGCCAGGTGGGGGCTGCGAAGGGGGGGGGGGGGGGGGTTTGGAGGGGCTCAGCTGTCAGTGTGGGGTGCGATGGGGGGCGGTCTGGATGAGCCCCAATTCTTCCTTCTCTCTCCACCCTACAGCCTTTTTGATGCCGTCTCCTCCCTGATCCGCAATAAGATCCACCGCCTCCCCGTCATCGACCCCGACTCGGGCAACACTCTCTACATCCTCACCCACAAACGCATCCTCAAGTTCCTCAAACTCTTTGTAAGTGTCCCCCCCACACCCCCCCTTCCCCCCCTACCCCCCCTTCCCCCCCTTCCCCACCCAGCAGTGGGTGCTGCCCTGAGATGAGCCGTACTGTGGGCTCTGGGGCCTTTGGGGGGGTGGGTGGGGGGTGGGCACAGGTTTGATGCTGGGGGTTCCCTGGGCGCTGTGGGGGTCCCACTCGGCACCCAGCACTCAATGCTGTCACTCCTAGGACCCCATCCCAGCCCCCCCCCCACACCCATGAGCCGGGGCGCAGCCAACAGCACTGCAGGGCTTGGGGAGCACCAAACTGAGCCAGCATCAGCGCTGTGTCCCCCCCCATTCCCCCCCCCCATTCCCCCCCCCATCCCTGCAGATTGCAGAGGTCCCAAAGCCTGAGTTTATGGCCCGGACTTTGGAGGAGCTGCAGATCGGTACCTACAGCAACATCGCCGTGGTGAGCACCAGCACTCCCATCTATGTGGCTCTGGGCATCTTCGTGCAGCACCGCGTCTCCGCTCTGCCCGTGGTCGATGATTCGGGTAAGGCTTTGGGTGCAGCGGCCCTATAAAGTGGGGGCCACGCCGTCCCGTGGGTGTGGGGGCCATGGGGGTTTCTTTCCCCACCTCCCCCCCTCCTGGCCTTGCAGCTGCAGCTCTCCCTTGTAGGGCGGGTGGTGGATATCTACTCCAAGTTCGACGTTATCGTGAGTATTGCAGCTGTGCTGATGTGGAACGGGGATGGAGATGGGGGCTGTGGGGTCCCAGCTGCGCCCCCTATTCCTCCCCCCCCCCCCAAAAACGCCTCTCCCTGCCCCCAGAATTTGGCAGCTGAGAAGACCTACAACAACCTGGACGTGACGGTGACGCGGGCGCTGCAGCACCGCTCCCATTACTTTGAGGGCGTCCTCAAATGCTACAAACACGAAACCTTGGAAGCCATCATCAACCGCCTGGTGGAGGCCGAGGTAACTCACACCCCACACAGCACTATGGGGTCAGCGGGGTCCCCGTGCCCACCTCAGCCCCCTCCCCGTGTTGTGTCCCCCCCCCTCACCCCCCCCAGGTGCACCGTTTGGTGGTGGTGGATGAGAGCGACGTGGTGAAGGGCATCGTCTCCCTCTCGGATATCCTCCAAGCCCTGGTTCTCCCAGAGGGCTCTGAGCCCTGACTGATGCTGTGGGGGGGTGGGGGGGGCTCTGCCCATCCCGCTGCCCCCCACCCTCCCCTCCTGCCCCGGGGGGGTCCCATTCACCAGCAGCAACAGCAGCAGCAATAACCGCCAGCTGTGGGGCATGGACAGCCTCTGCCTCCCCCCATGCTGGGCACCGTGGCAGGCAGCCCCCAGCCCCTCAGTGTGCTCCCTATGGGGCACTGACCCCGGTTGGGGGGGTGGGGGTGGGGGGGCTGCATGGAGCCAGGCTGGGCTGGGGGTGTCCCGGCCTCACATAGGTTTATTTTTCCCCCATACTTTGCTCCCCCCCCCCCCCCCCCCCCCTCCTCACTGCCACCGCTTTGTGTGCGGAGAGAAGCAGCAAATAAACACAGACCTGGCACCAATGCAGCCTCGTTGTGTGGGGCACTGAGGGGGGGGGGGGTGGGGGGAGCACCGGGACCCCCCCCCCCCCCCCCCCGTGTCACTGTCGGGGGAATCTGCTGAGCTCACCCAGCCCCTAAATCCCTGTTTGTTCTGCCGGTGGCTTTGCTGAAAGGTCGGGATTGGGGATGTGGGGTGAGCGGGGGGAGCCAGGGTTGGACCCCCACGTGTGGGGGGGGTGGGAAGGGGGTGTGTGTGTGGATGGGGGGGGGGTCTCTGCCCGCCCCGTCCATCTCTACTCGGGGGAGGCACGAAGCTGTGCTGAGCGCAGCACATTCCGGGCCGGGGGGGGGGGGGAGTGTGAGTGCATCCATCGGCACCTCGGCTGTCCAACGCGGCGGTGTGAGGTGAGAACCGGGGGGGTGGCGGGGAAGGGGGGGAGGGGAGGGGGTCCATGGGTGCCCGGTGCCGTACCGGGGTTGGGGGGGTGGTTCCGGTGCCGGTGGTGCCGTTGCCATGCCGCCGCCGGAGGGTTGCTAAGCTCCGCTCGGAGCCCGCGTGGGCTGCAGCTCTCGGTGCCAAACCCGGCAATCGCCTCGTGCTGTCGCGGGGGGGGGGGGGGAGGGGAGGGGGGCAAAGGATCCCTGGGGAGGTGGTCGTGGTGGTGGTGGGGGGGGGGTTGAGGGGGGGACACACTTGGGGAGCTGCACCCCACATCCAGGCAGTGCCACCGCGCTCCCACGTGCGGCTGCGCCGGGCGGCTGCTTGTGCCCAACCGGCAGCACCGGGGCAGCGCCTCCCCCCCCCCACCCCCCCCCGCTCCAACAACCCTCGGACCCCCCCACCCCCCCACCCCCCCCTCCTCTCCACCTCCCCGGGCCATGTTGGGGGGCGCGGAGAGGGGAGTGGGGCGCCTGAGGATCTGCGAGCGGACCCAAATGCTGCTGGTGGAGATCAGGGCGGTGACGCCGTGTTGCAGCCCGACCGCCGCGATGGCCGCAGGGTGCCGACCCGCGTCCCCGTGGGGCTATCAGCGCTTCGCCGGGGCGTACACGTGAGTGGGGCTTTGGGGAGGGGGGGGCGGGACCGGGACCCCCCCCACCCCCCCTTCCGGCACTTCCCTCCCCCCCCCCCCCCGTCCCATCCCACAGACCCCCTCACGCCCCTCTCTGTGTTGCAGGTTCCTGGAGAAGCGCATCGTGGCGGAGCTGACCCCCCCCCGGCCCCGCGTTGTCCCCCCCCAGGACTTCACTTCCCACCCCTCCCG
Source organism: Gallus gallus (assembly GCF_016699485.2). Classification (NCBI taxonomy): domain Eukaryota; kingdom Metazoa; phylum Chordata; class Aves; order Galliformes; family Phasianidae; genus Gallus; species Gallus gallus. The sequence continues at coordinate 1,255,021 of NC_052565.1, read as the reverse complement.
GCTCCGTCCCCTCCCCGTGGAACCGCACTACGGCCCCCCCCCCGGAGCGGCACCCACCGGGGGGTCCCCTCTGCGCCCCATTAACGGCAGCCAGGCCGGGCCCCCCCAGCTACGAGACCCACATGCGGAGAGCGCGGGCGGCCCACCTGCGCCGGGGGGGGCCGCCCCCATACGTCTCCCCCCCCGCCTACAACGCTCCGCACCGCACCCTGCGCCCCCCCCCGGCCCAGAGGCCGCGCAGCCCCCTCCCCAAACCCCGCGGCCGTGGGGCTGTGCCGGGGGGCTGCAGCCATACGCTGCCCCGCGCCGCCACCGAGGGGGGGTCCCGATGGCTCCGTGGGATGCAGCCCCCCCCGGGAATAACGGAACCCCCCCGGCACTGCCAGACCCTTCCCCGCACCGCAGCCCCCCGCCACAGACCCGTAGGGCCCAATGGGGGCCGGCGGGGGTCGGGGGGGCACGTCCTCATCGACGCCACGCGCGTGGTGGTCCGGGCTCAGTACGTGCCCCCCCCGCAGCGACACCACGTGCGTTACGCCGGGGGGGTCTCCGTGCCCGCCACCCCCCCGGGAACCCCCCCCGCACCCCACGGAGCCTCCACCCCCCCCTCAGCTCTCTCACCCCCCCGCGGCTCCGAGCAGAGCCCGGGGAAGGGTGGGGGGTCCCGGGGGCGGCCCCCCCCCTCGGCGGCCGGCCCTATACAGCCAGGCGCTGCGGGAGGCGGTGTCCCGGATCCGACGGCACACGGCGCCCGACTCCGACTCCGATGCCGAGGGGGGGGCCGGGGGGGGGCGGCAGCGGCCGTGCCGCGATGTCAGCGCCTACAGCAGCAGCAGCAGCCTGGAGAGCCTGGGGGGGGCCCCCCCGGGGACGGCCAGCCCCATCCGGGCGTGAATGGGGATGGGGGGGGTGTGGGGAGGGGCTGCGAGGGTGTGAATGTGTGGGGGAGGGGCTTCGGGGGGGTGTGGTGTGGGGGGCATTTCCGAAGAGAAAGCGCGTGGTTTTCGGGTTAAATGGAGGATTCTCAAAGAGAAAACGTGTGATTTTTGCTTAAATGGGGGATTTGCGACGAGAAAACGCGTGATTTTCGGGTTAAATGGGGGATTTCTGAAGAGAAAACGCGTGATTTTCGGGTTAAATGGAGGATTCTCGAAGAGAAAAGGCGTGATTTTTGCTTAAATGGGGGATTTGCGAAGAAAAAAAACGTGGTTTTTGGGTTAAATGGGGGATGCTCGAAGAGAAAATGCGTGATTTTCGTTTAAATGGGGGATTTGCGAGGAGAAATCGCCTGATTTTGGGTTAAATGAGGGATTCTCGAAGAGAAAACGTGGTTAAATGGGGGATTCTCGAAGAGAAAATGCCTGATTTCCACTTAAATGAGGGGTTCTCAAAGAGCAAACGTGTGATTTTGGGGTCATTGGGGGATGTTGAAGATGACGTGCGTGGTTTTGCGGTTAAATAATGGATTTGTGGGGTGAAGGTCTGTCATTTTTGCGTTAAATCCGGGATTTTCATTGTGCACAGTGGTGGGTTTTCTGTCGTATGGGGTGCTGTCGATGAGAAAGTGGGTTTTTCCCTTTTAAATGGGGGTTAAATGGGGGAAGAGAATACTCGTCCGGGTCTGCCCTCCTCCCGCGCGGAGCGGTGATCGGTGTGTTTTTGAAGATAATGGGGTATTTTCAAAGAGCATTGTGTGGTTTTCGGGCTTACAGCGGCATTTTGCTGGTGAAAATGCTCTATTTTCTTTTGAAATTGGGGGGTTTTTTTTGGTGAAAAAAAGCGTGATTTTCAGCTCAAATTGATGTTTTCAGCTCAAATTGGCTATTTTCGATGAGAATAGCGGGGTCTTCCCCGGGTATTACCCACGGCCCGGCTTTTCTGGGGGTGCTTTGAGCATTTGTCTCGTTTGGGGTTTCACTGCGCGTGGTTTTGTTTGGGATCGCGCAGCGATTGCGTCGTATGCAGACAGCGCTGAGCGTGCTTTAGCCCTGATGCCGCAGTGCGCATGCGCGTGGGCCGCACCGGGCCCGCGCCGTTCTGCGCATGCGTTACCTACGGGACGGTACTGCTCATGCGTCGGTTTTGCGTCCTCACTGCGCCTGCGCGACCATTGGGCTCGCAGTGCGACTGCGTCACTTCCGGGACGGCGTTTCGCGCGCGGCGGCTCCGATACGTCACTGCGCATGTGCTCACCTTGCAACGGTACTGCGCATGCGTCCGCGTCTGTCCATCATTTCGCGCGCCCATTTTCGGGTACGCGACTGTTCGTGGAGCTGTTCGGACCCGTCGTCGCGCATGCGACGGCCGCAGGTGACGCTGGAGCCAAAAGAGTCCGTTCCCGGGGCGGCTCCGCTGCAAACCGGCCGAGCAAATAGGCGGGGAGCACTCAGGGTCGGAGGAGAGAAAAGTACCGCTGAGCCGCCGGCCCGGAAACGGAGCGCCCGCCCGCACCGAATGGGTTCGCGCTTATGCATAGCCAGGCCTTGAGGCGCATGCGCACCGTTGTCTGGAGGACTACGTGGAAGAAGGGTCAGCGAGTTTGCTAACAGAGCGACTAGAAAGTACATCCAGCACTTCCGGCTCCCCGCGCGCATGCGTCCCGCCGCTTCCGGCGCCGCGCAGACCCGGCTGCGATTCCACCGATTGGCCACGCGGGGGCAGCAGAGACCGCGGAAAGCGCCCCCCCGTCCGGATGGAGCGGACCGCCGCTGTTTTCCTTTGGGTGGCGAAGGGGAGGAAAACACAGAAGGGGAAGAAGGGGGGAACGGGAGACCATGAGGAAAACCAAGGAACATTTCGTCCAACCCACCAAACCCGTGCTGAGCGCTTATGAATATCTCTGGACTAATTAATACACAAGCAGCTAATTGACGTTGTCGCTCCGTATCCCAATGTGCCCTCGGGGGCAGTCGGTGGCGTTGCTAATTGACGCGGGGGCGCAGATTGCGGGTGCTGCGAAGCCGCGGGCGCAGCAAAAAGGGCTGAGATTCCCGGTGTGAACGGAGCGGGGCCGCTGTCTGCTGAACCGCCGGGCTCCGCTTACGGCTCCCCGGCGAGAAACGCGTCCCATCCGCCCGCTTTGCGATTGAAGACCGATGCGAAAGCCGTGTGCGATTCGGCGTCCTCGGCGGGCGAAGCCGGCAGCTCCCGTATGGCAGCGTGCGGCCCTTCGGCCCGAACATCCGTCCCAAAGCCCAAAGAAATGGGGGGGCCGCAGCCGCCGTACTCCGTGCAGCCCCCGCGCTCCTGGAATCGGAGCCCACGGAGGAACCCCAGCGCCCCATTTCTGCCGCAGCGCAACGTGGGGGTTTCTGAAATCACGGCGGCTTTGGGAGAAAACGCGGATCAGCCCCGCAACGCACTGCCCCAATAACTCGCAGGTTGGAAAGCAGCCGGGAGGTGGTGATTAACAGCCAATTATCGGTGCCTGAACTCCCGCAGCCCCGCCGGGCTCCGCTGTCCCAAACACCGCAGCTCTTCTGCGCCCATCCACGCGCGGCCGCTTTAGGCGTAAGAGAGCCCTTCTCTGCGGTTCCGTCGAGGAGGATAAAGGGAAAAAAGTGTGCTTTCACGCGGAGGGGACACACGCGCGTTTATCGGAGCCCACGCGGTGCAAATCGTTCCCCTCTATTCCCCGCTCGGCGTTTGCTGAACTCTCACGGACGGTTTCACCGCCTCAGGACGAGAAAACGCAGCGCTGTGCGGATGGGATTCCAACGGGACGGACCGCCCCCGAGAAGCCGCGACTGCGACCGGCGGTTATGGGTCCGTGGGGTTATGGGGGGGTGGGGGCTGTGAAGTCGTGGGCTCCGCGGGGACAGCGGGAGCAGTGGGGGGCTGCTGGGGGTTATGGGGGCGTCCCCATGAGGGGACGTCCCACAGCCCCATAGGGCGCTCCATAGGGCGCTCCATACATCACTCCGTGCCCCTATGGGGGGGGCCTTTCCTCCCTCGTCTCCCCTCCGACCCTGAAGGGGTTAAACGGCCCCGAAGTGGGGGGCGGGGGGCGGTGAAGGGGGCGGGGCCATAGGGTGGGTCCGACCCCTCCCTCCCATTTCCTCCCCCTCCCGGGGGGACACTTCGGACGGGAAACGGTGGCAGCGGGCGGAGCTGCCACCCCCCCTCCGGACAAATCGCCTCCCGAGCGCCGTACGTGGCACCGCCATGAACCCACGCGGGGCCGTGGGGGGTCTCCTGCGGGTCCTGGGGCGGAGGGAACCCCAGCCGGTACGGGGCGACGCGGGGGGGGCGTGGAGGGGAGCGTGGGAGGGGGGGTTGAGGGAGTCCCACGCGAGATGGCGTTGGTAGGGCGCGTGTGGGGGTGTTGGTGGGGGACACGGGGGGCGTTACGTGAAGGGGGCTGTAAAGGAGTCCCGCATCGGAGGTGTGGGTCACGCGTGGAGGGGGGCGGAGGGGTGGCACCGTAGGGGATACGTGGGGGTGGTATAAGGGGGACCCCACGGGGGGGCGCGCGGATGGGACGATCTGGTGCGTCACGCGTGGGGAGCGTGGGGTGGGGTGGGGACTGGGATGGGGGTATGGGGAGGGAGGGGGAAGGAGTTGGGGAGCGGTGGGGGGTGGAATTCCACGGGGGTTGGGGACACGTGTCGAGTGAGAGCGCCCCGTGGAGGGAGACAGGGACACGCCTGGGGTGTGGGGCGGCCACGGGTGGGCTGTGGTGGGGCAGAGCTATGGGGTTTGGGGTCAGGAATGGGGTGGGGAGCGGTACCGCAGATTGGGGCTGTGGGTGAAGGGTCACTCTTCGGGTCGGGGCTCTACGGGGAATGGGGACACGCGTGGGGTGGGGGGGGGTTAACATTTGGGGTCGCGGTATCCCCCCTGGGGGGAACACACGTGGGGCACTCGCCCCTATTGCTGCGTTCCCACTTGCGAGGCAGCCCCATAGCGGGCACGGGGAGAACGCCCCACTCCCCCCCCTCTGTGTCCTCCCCAGCAGTGTCCTCCCCATCGCCTATTTCCCACGCCAGCCCCCCCCCACAGCCATTTCCTGGGCTGTGCCCGAACCGCTTCCTGCAGCGGGACACAGTGCGGGGGGGGGGCGTGGGTCAGAGACACGGGGACAGTTGTGGGGGGGGGGGGGGGGGGGACACGACGACATCCCTGAGCGCCACATCCCCATCGTGTCCCCGCATTCCCACGCCGTCCCTCCCTCCCCACAGCCCCCCCCGGCGCCGCCCCACACTTTCCAGGAGAAGTCGTTCCGGAAGAGGTCGCGGTGCTGCGCCGTCTGTCGGGACAGCGTGGGCGCCCATGGGCTGCTCTGCCGAGGTGACGCAGCGCCATGGCCCTCCGGCCCCCCATCCCTCCGTCCCTCCGTCCCCCCATCCCTCCGTCCCTCCATCCCTCCATCCCCATGTCCCCCCATCCCCACTATCCCTGTCCCCCCCCGTCCCCATGACGTCCCCATATCACTACAGCCCCACTGTCTCCACGTCACCGTATCCCCACGTCTCCAATGTCTCCATCCCCACGTCCCCATGTTCATGTCCCCAAACCCCCGTCTTCCACTGTCTCATGTCCCCACGTCCCAACATCCTCCTCCTCGCTGCCACCCTCCGGCCATGGGGTCTTGGGGGCAGCAGAGGTGACACCCCGGTGTCCCCACTGTGTCCCCACAGTCTGTAAGATCGTTTCCCATAAGCGCTGTGAAGCCAAGGTAAGGACTTGGGGGGGGGGACACATGGTGGCACGTGGGGTGACATTTGATGGCCCAGGGGTGGCCGCCCCCACGCTGTCCCCTTCTCGTCCCCATAGTCATAGGGCACACAGTGGGGAGGGGTCGGGCCCACGTCCTCACGTCTCCATGTCCCCACATCCCCGTGATGTCCCTCTGTCCCCCCCCCACACACAGTGCTTGGCTGTGGGCCAGGGGCTGCAGCTGGACAAACAGCAGACGGACGGACGCGGTGGGGGGAGGAGAGGGGGGAGTAGGGTCAGTAGGGTCAGTACTGCCCCATGCCTCTGTTTCCCTCAGGGGGGTTGGGATGGGGGGAACGTTTGTGGGGCTGGGGTCTTTCTATGCGGCTTTGGTTTCAGTTACGGGACTGGGGTTCACTATGGAGCTGGGATCCCACTTATGGGGCTGGGGCCCCTCTGTGGGGCTGGGGTCCTGCCATGGGGCCAGGTTTTCTCTGTAGAGCCGCAGTGACCGCTCTGCTCCTGCAGGTGACATCCCCGTGCCACCCTCCGCCCCCTCCCGAGCTGGTAAGTTATGGGGCTGGGACCCCCCCCTGGAACCCCCCCTGCCCCACAGCAGTGCTGGAGCACCCAACAGCACCCCCTGAGCTCTGTGTGCCCCACAGCGGAGGAACACCGCCCCAGCGAGGCACGGCGAGAAGCCGGTGAGGGGGGGGGGGCGGGTGGGACTGGGGTGGAGTTCGGGTTGGGGTGGGATTGGGGTTGGGGTTGGGGTGCGGTTGGGGTCGGGATGGGGTTGGGGTGGAGTTGGGGTCGCGGTGGGGTCGGGGTGTGAATTGGAGCACTGTGTGCCCCCCAGGATGGCAACCTGCATCTCAGCGCCCTCCGGCAGCACCGCTCCCTGCCCAGGTGCCGTGGGGGGGGACGTGGGTTGGGGGGGGGCTCTGCGGGCGCTGTCACTCTCACTGTCCCTCGGTCCCCATCCCCGGGCCCCCACATCCCCTGCCCCCCCCAGCCCGGAGCTGGGCTCCACGTCCCTATAACCCCGTAACCTCGTGACCCCATGCATGCCCCCCACGACCCCATGACCCCAGGCTGCCCCCCCCGGCCCCCCCCGCGGAGCTGAGCTATGTGACGGAGCGGATCATCGCCGTGCGCTTCCCGGGGGGGGCGGACGAACGGCGCTTCCGCGGCCACCTCCGTGATGTCGCAGCGCTGCTGCGCGCCCGGCACCGCGACGGGTATACGGTGAGAGGGGGCGGACCGTGCGGGGGGCGGGCACAGAACGGAGCATCCGCGGGGGTGGGAGGTGGGCGTGGATGTGGGAGCCCCGGGGGTGGGGACAGGATGGGGACGGGACGTGGGGTCCTCCGGGACCGGAATGGGAACGTGGGGGCAGAGCGGGGACGGGACGTGGGGGGGACGCGGGGACAAAGCAGGGGGATGTGGGGACCGGACGTGGGGGATCCGTTGGGGCAGCACGTGGGGTCCGTGGGCGGTCCCCGTGTGGGGGGCAGCGGGGCTGCGCCGCAGCCGTGTCTGAGCATTCCCTCCACTGCAGCTCTTCAACCTCTCCGAGAAGCGCCACGACCTCATCCGTCTGCACCCCGCGGTCAGCACGGGGGGCGGGGGGTCCCGGGGGGGGGGTCAGGGCTGTGGGGTTGGGGCCACGGGATCAGGACCGTGGTGTCCTTGGGGGGTGGGGGGGGGGGCGGGGGGGGGGGGTTGAGACGTGGGGTTCCAGAAGGCTCGGGGACGTGGGGTCCCAGGGGGTCGGCGTGGGGTTGGGACGTGGGGTCCTGGGGGGTCGGGGCTACGGGGTTGGGGGTGGGGTCGTGGTGTGGAGTCCCGAGGGGATCGCGCTGTGGGGTCGGGGCTGTGGGTCACGCTGTGGGTGCCCACAGGTGCAGGAGTTCGGCTGGCCAGACCTGCTGGCCCCCCCCCTGGACACGCTGTGCGCCATCTGCAAAGCGTTGGAGCGCTGCCTGCGCGCGCTGCCCCCCCGCGTGGCCGTGCTGCACTGCCGGGTGTGTGGGGTGGGGGTCCCGGGGTCACGCCATCGCGGGGAGGGGTCGTGGGGTCGTGGGGTGGTGTGGGGTTGGGGGCCGGTCGTAGGATCGGGGGTGTTTGTAGGGTTGGGGGGATTATAGGGCCTTGCGGTTGTGGGGTCTCGGGGGGGGGGGGTCACAGGGCTGTAAGTTTGGGGGGCAGTGGGGGGCTGAGGAGTGCTGACCCCCGACTCCCTCAGGGCAACAGGGGGAAGGTGGGCGTCGTGGTGGCGGCATACATGCACTACAGCCGCGTCTGTGCCAGGTAGGGGATGGGGTGGGGGGGTGCGGTGGGGGGGGAAGGGTTGTAGGGGAAGCACTGCAGGGTGGAGGGTGTGGGGAGCTGTGGGATGGGAGGGGGGGGCTGTGGGTTGGGGTGCGGGGTGGGGGCTGAGGGATCTGTGAGGTGTGGGGTGGGGGGGCTACGGTGTATGGGGTACGGGGTGGGGAAGGTGGGGTGATGGGTCGTGGGGAGATTACGGGGGAGGTGTCGGTGTGGGGGTCGTGGGGAGTTATGGCGTGTAGGGATGTGATGGGGATCTGGGGGGGCGCGGGCGGCGATGGGGCTGTGGGAGGTGTTGGGGGGGTTATGGGGTCCGGGGGCTACAGGAGGCTGTGGGTTACGGCTGTGGGAGGTGTTATGGGAGAGCTCTGCGGCCGTGAGGAGCCGGGGGGGCTGTGGGGGGATGGAGGATCTGTGGGGCCCAGCGGGGCTGTGCTGACCCCGCAGTGCCGAGCAGGCTTTGGGCACCGCCACCATGCGGCAGTTCTGCGAAGAGAGAGTGGGGGGCGACGTGCAGCCATCGCAGCGCAGGTAGGGGGGGCGGGGGGGGGGGGGGGGGGGGGGGACAGGAGGTGCTGGGGGGGGGGGGTGGGGGGGGGGGGTGGGGGCGGTCCGTGGGCTTTGGGGCGGGATTTGGGTGCGCGCGTTTCTGAGCTGCGGGGCAGCATTGGGCTGTGTGGGGCTCCGAGCGCTGCTGATGTGGGGCGCTGCCCCCCCCCCCCTTCCCCCCCCCCCATTCAGGTACACGGCGTACTTTGGGGCGCTGCTGTCGGGCACCGCGCGGGTGAACAGCCGCCCCGTGTTCCTGCACCACGTCCTGCTGCCGCCCCTGCCCCTCTTCCAGCCCGGTGAGCGCCCCGCGCCGCCCCCCCGAACCCCAAAGCCCGACGACCCTCACGCTAACGGGAACCCCAATCCCCCCCCCCCCCCCCCCGCCCAACATCCCCACTTGTGCTGACCTCGTGCCCCCCCCCCAGACTTCCGGCCGTTCCTGAAGCTGTACCAGGCGCTGCAGTTGGTGCACACCTCGGGCGTTTAGTGAGTGCCCCCCACCCCGCCGGGGGGTCCCCCCCCAAACCCAACCCACAGCCCACTCTGAGCTCCCCAGCCCTCCCCCTCCACCCCCCCGCAGCTCCCCTGGCCCACAGAGCGTCTGCATCAGCCTGGAGCCCGCGCTGCTGCTGAAGGGCGACGTCCTGGTGAGTGTGCGAGGGGCGGGCGTGCAAGGCAGGAGTGCAAACGGTGCACAAGGAGGGAGCGCGGCGGGGGCGGAGCCGTCCCCCCCCAGGACGGTCTGCATTTGACACGCGTGATGTGTGGACGCGCGGATGACACGTGCGGTGTGTGGACACGGGTGACACGTGTGTGTGCCAGGCGTGTGACACGTGTGGCACACACATGTGCAGGTGCAGTGCTACCAGCGCTGGGGGCCCGGCCGGCGCTCCGTGTTCCGTGCGCAGTTCCATACCGGAGAGCTGCAGGGGGAGCGGCTGCGGCTCGGCAAGGAGGAGCTGGACCTGGCGTGCAGGGGTGGGGGCACCGCGGGGTCACCGAGGGGTGGGGGGGGGTGGGAGGCCGTCGGGTCAGTGGGGGTCATGGGGGCTGTGGGGGGGGGGGGGGGGAAGCGTTGGGGTCCCTGGGGGCTGGGGGTTATCGGGGGTCGTTGGGGTAATGGGGCCATGAGGGGGTCCGGGAGGGGTGGGATTCGGCGTGGGGGGGGTTCTGGTGCGGGGTGGGGGCGCATCCCCCCCGTTGACCATCATCCCCAAAATTTCCTCCTCCGCCCCCCCCCCAGATGAGCGCTTCCCCCCCGACGCCGCTGTGGAGTTCGTGTTCTCCTCCAGTCCCGACAAGGTGGAAGGTAAGGGGGGTGCGACCCCACAGCCCATAACGACCCCACAGCCCACCCCCCATAACCCGCATGTCCCCCCCAGGCTGGGCCCCCCCCCGCGGCGCTGTCTGTGTGGATCTGTGCACGTGGGACCCCGCGGTGCGCCGCGATTCCTTCCATGGCTTCAATGCGCGGCACCAGGACAGCAGCGACGGTGTGTGTATGGGGGGGGGCAGAAGCCCCGCGGGACCCCAAACCCCAGCGGGACCCCAAACCCCTGGGGCCCCTCCCACCCCCCCCAACGGCACCGTGTTCCTGCAGACCTGACGCAGGTGGGGGGGCTGCAGGACGAGAGCCCCCACACCCCCGTGCAGGACAGGGGGGACCCCGGAGGCACCCCGTGGGAAGAGGACCCCCCCGCGACTGAATCTCCGCCACCGCAGAGCCCCCCCGGGCGCCCCCCCCCTCCCACGGCCACGGAGCGCTGGGAGCTGGAGCAGCTGCTGGGGGGCTGTGGGCTGGGGGGGGGGCAGGAGGAGAGCCCCCCCGGTGCCCCACAAGGAGCCCCCGTGCCCCATAGCGGCCCTGCGCACCACGGAAGCCCCGCGCCCCATAGCACCCTGGCACCCCACAGCGACGCGGTGCCACGTAGGGACTCTGAGCCCCATAGCATCATGGCGCCCCATAGCAGCCCTGTGCCCTATAGCGCTGTGGCATCGCATGGAGGTTCCGTGCCCTATAGAGATCCTGCACCTCATAGCAGCCCCGTGCCCCATAGCACCACAGCACCCTATAGCAGCACGGTGCCCCATAGCGGTCCTGTCCCCTGTAGGGACCCTGTGCTTTGTAACACTGCGGCATCCTATGGCACTCTGGCGCCCCATAGCGACGCAACACCCCACAGAGACCCCGTGCCCCATAGCTGCCCTGTGCACCATTGTGCTGCAGCACCCTATAGCACTGTGCCATCCCATAGTGGCCCTGTGCCCCACAGCTGCTTTGTGCCCTATAGCGCCCTGCCCCCCCATGGTGACCCTGTGCCCCATAGTGCTGCCACACCCTGTTGCTCCCTGGTGCCCTATAGCACCCCAACACCCCACAGTCACTCAGTGCTTCATAGTGCCACAGCACCCCATAGCAGCCCCACAGCCTGTAGTGCCTCAACCACACCCCACAGCCCCCCGGTATCCTACACCCCCCCTACATCCTACACCCCCCCCACTCCTTACAGCCCATCCCCACCCTATAGTACCCCGATGACCTGCAGCCCCACAGCATCCTACAGCCCCCCATCACCCCACAGCCCCCTGATACCCTATAGTCCCTCACCCCCTAGCCCCCCAACCTATAGACCCACAGCATCCTATAGCCCTCCCTTGCCCTATGGTACCCTGACACCCTATAACAGCACTCTGGCACCCCATAGCGCCCAGGCAACCTATAGCACCCAAAGTGCCTATAGCACTCATGTGCCCCATAGCCCCTCGACACCCCATAGCACCCCAGCACCCTATAGCAGTCCGTCACCTCATAGCACGCTGACACCCTACAGCAGCACTGTGACGCCCCACAGCGGCACCTCAGTGCCCCATAGCACCCAAAGTGCCTACAGTGCCCCAGCGCTCGCCGGCAGCCCATCGCCCTACAGAAGCGCTGTGACGCCCCGCGGCGCCCACGTGCCCCACAGCGCCCAAACCGCAGCGGCGCCCCATGGCCACGCCCCCTCAGGCCACGCCCATCAGCCCCGCCCCACTTTGGCTCCGCCCCCTCATTGTCTGTGCCCGGGGGGCGGGGCCGAGGAGGGGGGGCGGCGGCGCGCGCAGAGGTCGCTGTCCGAAGGGGCGGGGTCTGTGTTGGCCACGCCCCTCTGCCCCCTCTGCGGGCCACGCCCCTTCCCGGTGGGACCCCTCCCCAAAAGTGGAACCCCTGGGAGCCCCGGAGAGGCCGCGGAGGGTGAGTGGAGTTGATGATAAGGGGTGATAAGGAGTAATGGGGCTTGGGGGGGCTGAGGGGTTCTGTGGAGGTTGTAGGGGAACACGGGGGGCTGGGGGGGTCACAGGGGGCACTCATGGGACGGTTGGGGGGGCCTGGAGGGGGTGCAGGGGGGGCTCTGATGGGATGAGTTGGGAGCGGGAGCGCTTTTAGGGTGTTGTGGGGGGAGGGGGTATTAAGGGGGGGTGTCAGAGTGATGGCGGTTATGGGGTAATGGGCTGGGGGGCTATGGAGGAGGAGGATGGAGGATCGCTGGGGGTTTCTTGTGGGGGCCTATGGTGGCGGGGGGTTATGGGGAGGATCAGATGTGGGGGGGGGGGGGGGGGGGGTCGTCTCAGGGGGCTCACTGCCCCCCCTCCCCCCCACAGAGCCCGGTAGCCCCCAGGACCCCTCCACTCAGGACCACCCCCAGGGGGAGTCCTCCCCTCCCCCCTCCTTCCCCTCCCCCTCCTCTTACTGTGCCCCCCCCGCGTTGGGTCCCCCCCGAGAGGAGCAGAGCGCTCCAGGGGGAGGCACCAACCCCCCCCGCCCCCCCCCCGGCCCGGCGGACCCCCCCACGTTCGCCCAGGACACGTCCAGGTTCTGGTACAAACCGGGAATGTCGCGAGAGCAAGGTACGGGGGGGTCACTGGGGGCGGTAATTAGGGGAGGGGGCTGTAATTAGATTAAATCCCCCCCCCCCCCCCCCCCCCCCGTGACCCCCCCACAGCCGTGGCGCTGCTGAAGGACTGTGAGCCGGGCGCTTTCCTCATCCGCGACAGCACCTCCTTCCGGGGGGGGTACGGTTTGGCGCTGCGCGTGGCACAGCCCCCCCCCGGCTGCCCCCCCGCAGGGAAAGGTACGGGCAGGGAACCCCCCCCCAAAAAACACCAACCACGGAGGGACCTCGGGAGGGCTGAAATCAGCGCGACCCCCCCCCAGAGATCAGAGCCCCCCCCCCCACAGTGCCGCCAGATCAATGGGGCGCCCCCTTATTGACTGGGATTCCCCCCCCGGTAGGTCGCAGCCCCCCCATAAGTTACCGGGATCCCACTCCAAACCACTGACACCCCCCTATATTGTGCACCACAGCCCCCCCCCTCCGAGTCCGACCAAATCACTGCGACCCCCCCATGAGTTACCGGGATACCCCCCAAAATCCCGTATTGCCCCACCGCCCCCCCCCTCCTCCTCACGGCCCCCCCCCACCTCATTTCGTCCCCCAGGGGACCCCCGCGAGCAGCTCGTCCGCCACTTCCTGATCGAGACGGGACCGCGGGGCGTGAAAATCCGGGGGGGGGCGGAGGAGCCGCACTTCGGTGAGGGGGGGGGGGGGGGGGGGGGTCCGGGGGGGGGGGATTCGTTCCGTGAAAGGATGGGAGTCCTGAGCGGGTCGGTGCGGGGGTGTCCGTTGGGTTGGGGGGGGGGGAGGCCTTGATTGGAGGTGTGGGGATGGGGGGGGTCTTGGGGAAGATCCGTGTGATCCACGTGCGGGGGTCCATGGGGGGGGAACGGGGTCCGCGGGGGGGTGAGTCTGGGATTCTGGGGAGGGCCCGTGAGGAGGGAGGGCTTCTTATGGGGGGGTCCGTGTGAGGGGTCCGGGGGTGCGGGGGGACCCACGGGGGGGTCCGTGGCTGTAGGCGTGGCTGTGCCCCCCCCGCAGGCAGTCTCCCCGCGCTGGTGCTGCAGCACTCCATTCGGCCCATGTCGCTGCCCTGCGCGCTGCGCATCCCCTGCAACGGTGCGTCCTCCTCTCCGCCCCCCCCCCCGACCCTCGTGTCGCTCCCCCCGGTGGGGAGGGGGGGGGGGGGGCACCCACTGCCCCACCACGGCCTCACCCCGTGTCCTTTCCAGACCCACTGCAGGACGGGGGGGGCGCCGGGACCCCCAACGTCAGCACCGCCGCTGAGCTGCTGCGTCAGGGAGCAGGTGGGGGGCGGGGGGCGTTGGGACGGGGGGGGGTCGTGGTGCGGTTCGGGCGGTGTCGGAGCGGCGCGCGGTGTCCCCGCAGCCTGCACGGTGCGGTACCTCGGCTCGGTGCTCACGGAAGCGCTGACGGGGCCGCGCGCGGTGGCGCTGGCAGCCGACGCCGTGCTCGGAGCGCCGCCCCCCCCGCCGTGCACCGCTCACTTCCACGTGTCCGCGCGCGGCATCACCCTGACCGACCGCCAGCGCAGGTGGGAGCCCCCCCGCGGCCCCCCCCCCCGTCCCCATCCCGGTGCCGCCCCGCACGCGGTCTCACCTCCACCCCTATCACCATTCCGCCCCCCCCCGCCGCCCCCCAGGCTCTTCTTCCGCCGCCATTACCCCGTGGCCAACGTCACGTTCTGCAGCACGGACCCCGAGGACCGCAGGTGACGACGGGGGGGGGGGGCGGGGGGGGGGGCAGCCGCTCCTGGGCGGGGGGGGCGCAGTCTGACGCCGCTCCGCACACACAGGTGGGCGAACGCAGACGGCACCACCTCCACGTGAGTAGCGGGGGGGGCGCACTCAACACCACCCTCACTTCGTGTCCCCTGAGCGCTGTGTACCCCCCCCCGCCCCCCCCCCCAGGATCTTCGGGTTCGTGGCCAAGCAGGCGGGGGGGGCGGGGGGCAACACGTGCCACCTGTTTGCCGAGCTGGACCCCGAGCAGCCGGCGGGCGCCATCGTCAGCTTCATCACCAAAGTGATGCTGCGCGCCCCCCCCCGCTGAACGACCCCCCAGGAACAGAGCCTGATGGAGGGGCACCCCGGTATGCAGAACGTACATTTGGGGGGGGGGGCGGCGCCCTTAAATGGGAACTGTGTTATGCTGGGAGGGGACACCCCAACAGTGGGGGGCACAGCACTCTTATGAGGGAGCAGCCCCCAACGAGGGGGCAGTGCTATTACTGGGGGGGGGCAGCACCTCAATATGGGAACCTCACTCTGGTGGGGGGGGCGGCATTACTGGGGGGCACTGAAGAAGTCTCTCTTTACAGCAAAGAGGCGACAGCAGCAGTTCCAATATAGAGATATGTTTTGTAGCTGGGGGGGGGGGTGGCATAAAGCTGTACATTGGTACGTGGGGGGGGGGTAGAGGGGGGGGCACAGCCTCCCTCCTCCATGGGGGGGGGGGGGGGGGGGGAGGGGGCAGCAAGGGCTGCCTCTGCCCCCCCCCCCCCCCCCCCCCCCCCCCCCCCCTCCACTTTAGGGGTGTTATACATTCAGCAGAATAGGGACAATACCGGGGGAGGTGCAAAGTAGGGACCCCTGCCAACATGGAGGGGGTATCCCACCATGAGGGGGGGGGGTAGGGGGGATGCCCCCTACCCGCTGAGGGGGTGCAGGTCCACCTTCACCTTCTCACCACTGCTCAGCATCCCCACAGTGGGGAAATACCCCCCCGGTGGCACCCGCGCCTCCTTCTTGCCGATGATCTGCCCGTTGCGTGTGAAGAACACCTGGGGGGGGGGGGGGGGGGGGCAGGGGGGGGTCTGAGGGCACCCAGAACCCAATGCTGTGCCCCATGGATGGGGTGGTGTCGGTGCGATGGGGATGGATGTGGTGCCCGCCCCTCCCCCCCCCCCCCCCCCTCGGGAAAATAAAAGGGGTTATGCCCCCCCACCTCACTGTGCCTTTAAGAAGTGTGTGGCTGGGGTGGGCACAGCTGGGGGGGGGGGGGGAAGGGCTCATGGCTCTACAGGGGGACACAGTGACTTCCCCACCCCCACATGCCCCACAGATGGGGGGGGGGGGGGGGGGCAGTGTGCTGCCGTGGGGGGACTGATGTCACCGCCCCCCAGCAAAACAGTAACTGAAGGAGGGCGCTCCCCCCCCCACTCACCACCACTTTGGTGCCACCGCGCTCCTGCTCCGTGCCCCCCCCCTCGTCATCTTCCTCCTCCTCCTCCTCTTCCTCCTCCTCGTCCTCAGGGGACACATAGGTGACATTGCGCACCGCGCGCCGCGCTGGCAGTGCTGTATCACACGGCTCGTCGCTGTCCCCTGGGGGAGGGGGACACAAAATGGGGGGGGTGACCCCAAACTCACCCCGGGGGAGTCCCAGTGCCCCCCCGCCCACCTTCGCTGTCCAGGCTGTAGTCGCGGGGGAACATAATGCCGCAGCCCATCGTGTCCCCTTTGTAGCAGCGGGGACCGAATGGGTCCCCCACGCCGCTGCCGTGGAAGATCTTCCCATCATCTGTAGGAGTGACAGCCGCAGACCCCCGTGTGACACAGGAACCCCCCACGTGCTGTGGGACCCCCCCGACCCCAAAAGCCCCAAGTTGATGGGGTGGCAGTGGGGGGCACTGACCCGCATGGTACGCCACCGATCCCCTGCTCCAGCCGGGGTGCCGGTTTTTGGGGTAATCCTAGGAGAAGACAAAGACCCCTCAGGCTACATGCTGAGGTGGGGCACACGGTGGGACCCCCCCCCGCCTCCCCCGCCCCCCCACCTTGCGCGCCAGCCCCAGCGCGATGTAGCACTTCTCGCCCGGGTCCACGATCTCCACCTCGAAGTAATGGCTGCGGGTGCTGAGTGGGCGCCGCGCCTGCGCCAGCCCCACGTCCACGATGCTCTTCCCCTTACCCACGTACTCCAGCAGCTGGGGGGGGGGGAGGGGTTTGGGGGGAGACGGGATGGAGCGCAAAGAGAGCAGTGAGTTCAGCGGGAGGGAAACAGGAGGATCCTAAAGGAAGGAGGGGGCATCCCCACCGCCCCCCCAGAGATAGGGGCCAGGAACACCCGGCTCTGGGGCTGAGAACGCTGTGGGGCCAGGCATGCTTCCCTATGGGACCAGGCACCCCCCGCTATGGGGTCCTCACCGTGCCACAGGCGCGCACGTCGTGCAGACGGCCCCACTCCTCCTCGTGGCTGTCCACCATCATGGCGCTGTCGTCCTCCAGCGCAGCACGGAGGTGCAGCCGCACCTCCTCCCCCAGCGAGTGCAGCCCCACCGCCGGGAACAGCCCCTCGGGGGACAGTGGCATGGCTGAGCAGCCCACCTGGGGGGGCACAGTGCTGGGGGTCAGGGAGGATGGGGGGAAGGGACGGAGGGGCAGTGCCAGGGGTCGCAGGGACGGAGGCTGGGACGGGGGTCTGGGGGACGCGGCCGGGAGGGGGAACAGTGCTGGAGGTCTGGGAAGCAGAGATGGGGCTGTGGGGGCGGGGGGGGCTCTCACCCTTTTCCCGTTCTTGGTGAAGAAGACCTGTGCTGTCTGCACCTCGAAGGAGACGCGCTCGATGCCGCAGCCGATGCGATCTCCGGAGCTGCACTTGGTGCCGAACTGCCGCCCCTTGGCGCGGCCGCTGTACAGCCTGGGGGGAGGCCAGAATGGCATGGGGTCCCTGCACCCCCTCCCTCCCCCCACACACACACACCCCATCCCCCCCACAGCTCACTCACTTGCCGTCATCGGCGTGGTACGCCACCGAGCCGGGCAGCCAGCCGGGGGGGTGCTCCAGGCTGTAGTGCTGCGGCACCAACCCCACCGCGATGGCACCCCGCACTCCGCTGTCCACAATGGACACCTGTGGGGAAATGGGGACACTGCGACAAGGTGGGACAGGGACACACTCTGGGACGGAGAACAAGGTGTGGAGGGGACAAAGGGATGAGGACATCCAGTGATGATGGGGACCCCAACTGACAATAAGAACACCACTGAGGATGGGGACACCTACAGGAGCAGAGACCCCCAGTGACACCAGGGATCCCAACAAAGGTTGGGACCCCCAGCGAAGACAGGGATCCCATGACAACGGGGATCTGAAATGAGGACGGGGACCCCAAAAGGACTGTGGACTCCCAGTGACAATGGGGTTCCCAGATGAGGACAGGGACCCCAGCGGCACCGCAGCCCCTCCTCACCTCAAAGTAGTTGTTGTCCCGCGTCAGCGGCCGCGGCGCCACGTAGCAGCCCACCTCGCCCGAGTCCCCGTGGTAGCTGGGGACACACACACAGCCCCGTGTCACATCAGGTCACCTCGCAGCCCACCCCCCAGCGCCCCCCCCCCCCCACCTGAGCGTGTCCCCGTCCACCAGCACGTGCTTGGCGCGCTCCTGGTAGCGCACGGCGCGCACCTCCCGGATCTCCCGGATCCGCCGCCGCCAGCTCAGGAAGCGGTAATGCAGGCGCAGATCATCCATGGCGCCCGCCCACCTGCGGAGCAGCACGGTGAGCCCCCGCCCCATAGGGGATATCACCCCGCAGCGCCCCACGTCCCCCATCTGTGCCCCAACCCCCCACAGCGCCCCACATCCCCACAGGAGCCCGAAGCCCACCCCACAACGCCTCACGCCCCCCACTCGTGCCCCGAACTCTCCTTCGCTGTCCCGTTCCCGATGGGTGCCCCACATCTCCACGGGACCCCAACCCCCCCGGGAGCCCCACGTTCCCCCGTGGGTCCCCACCTTCTCCACAGGTGCTGAAAGTCCCCACAGCCACCCCCGCAAGGCCCCACATACCACCGCGGGCTCCCCTCACAGTACACCACACGGTGCCCCACACCCCGCCCCAAATCCCCCCGTGGCTCTGCCCCTCCCCACCTCCCTCCCCCCCCACCCAAGCATTCCCACTCCCCTCACCACTGCCACCGCCGCCATGGACTCCGCCGCGGCCACCCCCGGCCCCGCCGCCCCACTCACATCCGGGATTTCGCTCCGCATTTCCGCCTCCTCTGCCCTCCTCTTCCGACCCCGCCACCCCGCCTCCGCCAATCGCGACGTCTCCTGCCGATGGACGCCAGGCTGAGCCAATCGAAATGGGGAGGCGGGGCCGGGCGGGAGGGGGCGTGAGCGGCGGACGGGAGAACACGTGACCCCATCCCAATCCAGAATGGCGAGAGGCGGGAGCGCGCCCCCTGGCGGCGGGAAGGGGCACTGCGCTCTGCAATGGGGGCACGGAGGGGCCCGAAGCGGGGGATACTGGGGGACCCCTGAACGGCGGCGCCCGGAGCGGCGTCCCTCCAGGGGACGGGGACCCCCACAGAGTAGGGCAGGGACACCCCAAAATGGCTGTAGGGCCACGAGGGTCCATCGTTGGAGCTTGACGGGCTTTAAGGATCCTTCCGTCCCAGGCAGCCTATGGCTCTGTGACCTTCGAGGACCCCTCCAACCCGACCAGCCCGTGGCTCTGTGATCTGGCTGCATCAGCGGAGGGGGTGCGACGCGGCAGGACGGGATCGTCCCCCTCTGCTCCGCGCCCGTCACTCCGCCCTGCCGGTACAGCGCTCAGCCACAAGCCCCGCCCACGTCGCCCCGCCCCGCCCACCAGGGCCCCGCCCCAGCCGCAAGCCCCGCCCCCAAGGCAACGCCCTTCCAATTAAACACAAGTCCCGCCCCCCCTGCGTCGCCACGCCCCTTTCCCGCGAAGCCCCGCCCCCGGCGCCATGGCAACCGCTCGCTCATCTCGGCGGGAAACTCCCGGCCCCGCCCCGCGCGGTGAGCGGAAGCGCAGTGAGGGGCGGCGGGGCCGGGGGAGACCGCGCGGGTCTGCGGGCACGGGGCGGTGGGGGGCGGTGGGGGGCGCGTAGTGCTGGGCGAGCCCTCCCCGTGTCCGGACGTGAGGCGCTGAGCGAAGCTGGATGAGCATCCCGGGGCTGGCCGCGTGACGATGGGTGAGCCGACCCCGCAGCGCAGCCCCGTGGCCTCCACGGAGCGCGAGGTGCTGCTGGACGTGCAGCGGGCGCTGTCGGAGGAGCAGTTCCAGACCTTCAAGTACCTCCTGGAGGAGCGGCTGCCTCTGTCGCGGCTGCAGGCGGCCACGCGGCCCGAGCTCTGCACGATGCTGCTGCAGCACTTCCCGGGCCGGGCGCTGCACGTGGCCGCCGCGGTCCTGCGCCGCCTGGCCCGCAACGACCTCATCCTGCGGTACCGCCTGCCCGGCGAGGACGCGGCCGCCGCTGGCCCGGGAGAGGTGGGTGCCGCTAAGGATGCCCTCGGTGGCGCCGCGGACGCCCTCGGTGCCGTTCAGAAGGCGCGTTGGCGGCCCTCGGTGGCGCCCGGGATGCCGTCGGCGGCCCTCGGGTCGCTGCTGGTGGCACGTGGGTTACCGGCCGTGCCCCCTCAGGTTGCCGTCGGTGGCCCTCGGGTTGCCAGGGGTGGCTCTCAGGAGGCGGGTGGCCCTCGGGATGCGGTCGGTGGCCCTCCGGACGCCGCCACGGACCCGCCGGGATGCGGTGAGGACAGTGCGGGGGGCGGGGGGGGGCGGGGCGGGGCACCGCATCCCCCGCTGACGTCCCCGTGGGTGTCCCCAGGCGGCGGCCGGCTGCTGTCGGAGCGCGACCTGCTGCGGGTGGCGCAGCTGCTGGGCCACGAGTGGCAGGAGGTGGGCGTGCTGTGCCTGGGGCTGCAGCGCTGCCGCCTGGAGCAGATCCGCGAGAACAACCCGCACCGCACGGCGCTGTGCAGCTTCGAGATGCTGCGTGAGTGGCGGCGGAGGGAGGGGGCTGCGGCCACGGCCCCCCGCCTGCGCGACTGCCTGAGCCCGGCGCAGCTCGACCCCGAGGTGTTCGCTCTGCTGCAGCAGCTGTAGGGCGGGGGAAGCGGGGGTGGGATTGGGATGGCTGTGGGAATAGGAATGGGATGGGGGTGGGATTGGGATGAGACCGGGATGGGATGGGGGTAGCGGTGGGAATAGGAACGGGCTGGGATTGAGGTGGGGTGGGGGTAGGAATGTGCCGGTGGGACAGCCTGGCTTTTTTGAGTCATTTTATGCAGAAAACAGCAACAGCGCAGTAAATTTGTATTTGTTACGCCCGTTGGGGTGTTTCTGGAGCTGCAGTGTGCAGTGTGTGGAAGCGTTCCTGTTGGGGTGATGTCCAGGGGTGCAGAGGGTCCAGTGGGATCTGGAGGGGACCGTTCTGGGGCCCTGAGGGGGTCCTAGTGGGGTTCTGAGGAGGTCAGAGGGGGTCCAGGGGAGTGAGAGGCTCTCTGAGGGGTCCCATGGAGGTCCCTGCAGTGGATGATGCCGGAGCACAGCCATGGGGCTCTGCACGTTCCCTCTGGCACCGTGTGAGGCTGTGACACCATGGGGTTGCAGAACCCCCCCCGGAGGGCCTGCAAGGACCTTCAGGCCTTCAGTCTCTCCTTCCAGGTCCCACAGGGCTCCCACATTCCCACTCCTCACCACCCACCCTTTAGGGCTGCAGGGTCCCCCGCAAAGGGGCGCAGTGCTGCAGTCCCGGTACTGGCGCTCCCCAGTGGTTTGGGCAGTGAGGAGCACAGTTTGCACTGGCCCGAGGTCATCCCCCCCCCCCCAACAAATAGCCCAGGAGTGGGGGGGAGGGGGCATGGGTTCCCCCAGGAAGGAGGGGGACACCCACCCTGCACATGGGGGTCTGGGGGCTGCAAAGGTGCCCCAGAGGGGTGCTGAGCATGGCATGGAAACACGGTACCAAACAGCAAACGTTACCCCATTCCTTCCCCCCCAAAAAACAGTGGGGGATCTATGGAAACTTTATTTTCTTTACAAAGCAAAGAAGAGACAGCTGCAAAGGTGCACAGGGGTCACTCGTCCCACCGTGCCATGTCCCTGTGTCTCCAGCACTCCTGGGGACGACCTCCCCCCCCCCCCACCACCACCCTCACAGCTCGGGGCTCTCGGGGGGGCCCTGGGAGGGCGGCAGCCGCAGCTCTGGGTCGTGACGGCCAACAGTGAAGAGGCGGCCGACGGCGAGCAGCGCCAGCAGCATCAGCGCGGCACAGAGGGCGAAGATGCTGCGTGTGCCGCTGCGATGGTCACTGCCGTGCAGCAGCAGCAGCCCCAGGCAGGCCAGCAGGTTGAGCGGCACGCGGAACCAGTGCAGCACGCCGGCACGCTCCTTCTCCGGGATCACTTTGCGCCGAAGGAAACCCATGGAGGGGAAGTAGAGCCCGCAGGCCAGCTCCAGCAGCAGGAAGGCGAGGAAGGACTCGGCCGGGCTCTCCTGTCCGGGCCCAGTGGAAAAGGTGAGCATGAAGAGCGAGAGGAAGGCCAGCAGCACGGCCAGCGCCAGCAGGTGCACGGGCTGCAGGCGGTACCGTGCCGACACGGCCACACGCTGCAGCACGGAGCCCAGCATGCTGGCTGCCATGAAGCTGGAGAAGACGATGCCCAGCGGCGGCCCGTGCGGGTCCAGCACCGGCGTCCAGAGGAAGATGAAGATGTAGACGACGCTCTCGAAGAGCGCCTGCACGGTGCCCAGCAGCAGCACGCGCCCGTCGGCCAGCAGGCAGCGCAGCCCATCCCCGCACGTCTTGGCCAGCGCGCGTGGCGGCCCGCGGTTCTCCTCCCAGTCCTTCAGCACCAGTACGGCCGCCAGCGCCAGCAGCGGGATGGCCGCCATGAACGGGGCCACTGGGCCCAGCCCCAGCCACTCGGCCAGGGCGGTGGCCACCACGCCGGCCCCCACGGCCAGCACATTGTTCCAGAAAGCCGCCCGCGCGAAGGTGCCGGCCAGCCACTCGGCGGGGAAGTCGTGCCGCTCCACGTGCTCGTGCACATACCACGCTTCAAAGGCGGAGAAGAGCAGCGCGGTGGCCAGCCCGCCCAGCACGCGCCCGGCCGCCAGCACCAGGTAGTCACGGGACAGCTTGGTGAGGCAGCACGCGGCGCAGCTCAGCGAGAACAGCACGCAGGACGCGCGCCGGCCCAGGCGGTCCACCAGCAAGGCGGCGGGGGGGCCGAGCAGCACGGCCGAGGCGAAGCCGCAGACGTAGAGGATGGCGATCTGCCCCTCCACGAAGCGGTAGTGGTGGTACAGCTTGTAGAGGTAGGGGCCCTGCAGCCAGTCGGCCGCCAGCGCGGGCAGGTAGGCGCGCAGGAAGCGGTGCTGGAAGCGGGCGAAGGCCGGGTTGGTGGCGGGGCCAGGAGTGCGGCGGGAGAACAGCTCCAGGCCCAGCGCGGCCGCCAGCAGTGCGGCGAGGGAGGCGTAGGCGGCGAGCAGCATGGCGTGGGGCTGGGCATCCCGGGGGCTGCGGGAGACAGATGGGGTGGGGGTCAGCAGAGAGAGAGAGAGAGAGAGAGCGGGGCCGGGGAGCTGGAGGGCAGGGCGGCCCTGGGGGCTCCACAGCGCCCTGTGCTGCGTGCACCCACAGAGACCCCGCATTGCCCCCTGTCATCCCTACAGCTTGCCCCACACATCACCTTCCCTGCACATGCCTGGCCCTGACCCCCAACTCAGCCCCACACATCCCCTGCACTGATCCCCAACACTATGCAGCCCTACGCATTCCCCTCACTGACCCCACATCTGCCCTATACATCCCCCTCAGTGACGCCCAGCTCAGCCCTAGACATCCCCTGTGCAGATTCCCAACCTGGTCCCTACGTATCCCCCTCACTGTGACCCCTACCCAGTCCCCTCCCTGACCCCCAACTCAGCCCTACACACCCCACACATTGACCCCAGCCAGGCCCCAGAGAATGCCGGCGCTCACTCCCCACACTCAGCCCCACACATCCCCAGAACCGCTCCCCCATCCCTGCCCCGCAGAGGGGCCGCTCCCACAGCCCCGGTCCCCACACGGCCCTCCCTGGCCCGACAGACGCTCCTCGCCCCCTCAGTGCTATATACGGCCCCATAGGACAACACAGACCCACAGGACTCCCTTTGGCCCCACGGAACCCCAAAGAGTCCCCCAGAACACCCAAAGCACTCCACAGAACCCCCGCAGATCGGCCCCATAGAGACCTCCCCCCCCACTCACAGCATCTCGCAGAGCCGCCCAGAACTCCCCCCAGCGCCTCGCAGGCCTCACCACAGCCCGACAGAGGTCCCCCAAACCCCCATGGCGCCTCAAAGAGCCCTAGAGACCTCCCCAGAGCCCCCCTCTCCCCCCGCAGCGCCCCGCACCGCCCGAGCCCCACCTGCCCCTCAGTGGGGGAAGCGGCGGCGCGCACCGCCGCCTCCGCGCACCCACTTCCGCTTCCGCCGGGCGCCGCCGTGGGCGCCGCCATTTTGGCGCGCGTCACGTGAGGGGGGGCTTCGCGTTCGGCCTCGGCCGGAGCCCCGGCGCCGTGCAGTTCCGCGGTCCTCGTGCAAATGCCCTCCCCTGCGGGCAAACGGCCTTTGCGGATGCCCTTGCACAACTGCCCCGGTGCTCCAACCCCGGAACAAATGCCCCATCCTCGTGCAATTCACCCCCCCGCCCCCCGCCCCGCTCCACGCCGTGCCTCAGTTTCCCTCACTCACCGTCACTTGATGCTGGGCCGGGGGCGGCGGGGCGGGGGGGGGGCGCAGGGGGGGCACTGGGGACAGTGCCCCGAGGGGGAACAGCACGGGGGGGGACAGGGTTGGGGGGCACAGGGAGAAGGGCAGCAGGGCGGGTGACAACAGGGAGGGGGGCAACGGTGGCAGCAGCCGCGGGGGGGGTGACAGGGTGGGGGGGGGCAGCAGGGAGGGGGGCAGTAGGGGGGGTGGCAGCAGGGGAGGGGACCCGGGGGGTGGCAGCAGGAGGAGGGACAGTAGGGGAGAGCACAATATGGGGGGTGACAGAATGGGGGGGAACAACAGGAAGGGGGATGTGGGGGATGGCAGCAAGGGGGGGGGCAACAGGAAGGGGGACAATATGGGGGGTGACAGAGTGGGGGGGAACAACAGGGAGGGGGACCCGAGGGATGGCAGCAAGGGGGGGGGCAGCAGGGGGGGGGACAATATGGGGGGTGGCAGCAAGGGGGGACCCCCGGGGGAGCACACAGGGGACAGGGGGGGCTGTGCAGCCGCTGCCCGTGCCACGCCAGCCCCATGGTGCTGTCCCCCCCCCCCCCCACATGCCCCCTCCGGTATTTATGTATTTATAGCCCAAAGCCGGCTCAGTGGGGGGGGCTCAGCCGGGGGAGGGGGCGGGGGGGTTCACGTGGGTGTGCCCACGCGTGCACGCGGCCGGGCAGGGAGGCTGCTGTCCCCACCCCCCTCATCCCCTCCTCGCCCCGTCGTCCTCGTGTGACCCCCACCCGCAGAGTGCCCCTGGGAGGGGGAATTGGGACGTGGGGACAACAAAGTATGGGGTCATGGAGATGGGGGGACATGGGGACCCGGGGGGACATGGAGGGACATGGGGGCGCCATTGGGTACATGGGGGGCATGGGAACAGAAGGAACGTTGGGGATGTGGGGGACAGGAGGCGCGTAGAAGTGGAGGCATAGGAGAAGTGGGGCCATACGTGGGACATGGGGGCCGTAGGAGCGGGGGGGGGGTGGGGGGCAGAGGACAGCCCCACACAGCCGTGTCCGTGCCAGCGTGGGCACACACGTGTGCAAGCAGAGCACCAGCCCTGCGTAGGCGTGCGCCTCGCTTCCCGCAGCCGTGTACACACACGTGTGTGAGGCACGCATGCGGTGCCCCTCCCTGCCCCCCTCTCCCCAGGCGGGGGGGGGGAATGCGATCATGGAAAAAAAATTGGGGTGGAAACGCCTGCGCTCAATGGGGGCTTTGTTCTGTGCTGCAGCAGTGGGGCCCCACCACAACCCCCCCATCCCGCCACGCCCCGGGGGCTGGGGGTGCGCACAGGCGTGCCACGCTGTGCAAAAGTGTGTGACGGCCACGGCGGAGGCGTGCACAGCTGGGCCGCGGTGTGCAATGCTGCACGGAACCGTGCAAAGCCGTGCAACGCTGCGCAGTGCCGTGCAAAACCGCAGAGCTGCAGAACGCCGCGCGGCATCGCGGCGCTGTGCGACGTCACGGGAAGCTGTGCCACGCCGTGCAACACCGTGGAACTGCATGCAACGTCATGCAACGTCATGCAACGTCATGCAGCGTCATGCAGCGTCATGCAATGACACACGAAGCCGTGCAGGGATGTGTGTGGCGCCGGGACGTGCACAGCATTCGTGCCCTCCTCCGTGTCCGTGTGTCCCCGTGTCACAACGCGGCTGTGGTCCTTTCCCACGCCCTCCCCTCGTGTCCCCGTGTCGCACCGCACATCCCCGTGTCCCTGTCCCATAGACGTGTCGCGCCGTGTCCGTGATGTCCCCGCGCCCCTCTGTGTCCCCGAGCCTTTGTTCCACACTGCGCCCCCCCGTCTGTGTCCCACATCCATGGCCACATCCCCCCACGCTCCCTCCTCTCCGTGTCCCACGCCGTGTCCCCGCACCCCGCGTCCCCCCGTCCCCGTGGCCGTGTCGCTGCCACCCCGTGTGCCCCCATCCCCGTGTCCCCGTTCCCGGACGTGTTCCCGTACCCTCTCCCCGTGTCCCCCCGTCCCCGTCCCCGTACGTCCCGCAGTCTCCGTGTCCCCCCGTCCCCACGTCTACGCCCCCGACCCCCTCCGTCGCCGTCCCCCCGTCCCCATATCCCCACGTCCCCCCCCGCCCCCGCGTCCCCCCCCCCCCGTCCGTCCCCGCCCCCCGCCGCCCGCTCTGCCCCCCGGCCCCTCCCTGTCCCCACCCCCCACGTCCCCGTATCCCCGCCCCCCCCCCCCCCCACCCCGGGGCGGTCTCTCCGCGGCTCCGCCGTGGCGGGGCCGTGCCCGGTTGGGGCCGCAGCCGCCGCGGGGCCGTCCCGCGCCGCGTGGCTGCGGTGGGTGCGCGGGACGATGTACGACTGCGTGGAGGCTCTGGCGGTCCCGCGGCGGCTGCACGACGTGACCAACCGCGGGGCGTGCGCGCTGCGCAAGGCGGGCTGCGGGCCGCGCTACGGGCCGCGCTGCGGGGCTCTGCCGTGCGCCTGGCCCGGCGCCGCCCCGCACGGTGCGTACCGCGCCGCCTCGGGGGGACCGGGAACGGGACGGGGGCGGGCGGCGCCGCGGGGATCGGCGCTGCGGGGATGGGGCCGCCGGTTCGAGAGCCGGGACGAGGGAGCGGGGCGGGGGGAGCCGCGCCGAGGGGGTGCGGCCGCGGGGGTCGGGTCGGGGCGGTGCGGGTCGGGGCGGTGCGGGGTCGGGGCTTTGGGGCCGCGGGTTCGAGACCCGGGCGGTGCGGGTCGCGCTGAGAGGGTCCCAGCGCCGCGGGTTCGGGGCCCGGGCAGCGGCTGTGGGGAGTGGGCTGTGGGGGAGGGGTCGGACCCGGAGGGGTCGCAGCGGGACCCGTCCCGTCCCGTCCCGTCCCGTCGCGTTGGTGCGGGGCCGCCCGGGCCCGCGGGGCCGCCCGGGGCCGTGAATCAGAGCTGGGGCGGGGCGGGGTGAGTCAGTGCGGGGGGAGAGAGCGTGAGAGCTGAGTGTGAGTGAGTGTGAGTGGGTGTGAGTGAGTGTGAGTGCGAGAACGTGAGCGTGAGTGAGGGACAGCGGTGAGTGTGAGCGCGTGTGAGGGGCTGTGATTTTGTGTGCCGGGCGCTGTGTGTGTGTATATGTGTGTGTATATGTGTGTATGTGTGTGTGTGTGTGTGTGTGTGTGTGTGCAACACGGCGCACAGTGTGTGTGAGTGCTGAGCGCTGCGGCTGTGCCAGGCCGGGCTTTGCGTGTGGAAGTTGTGCGGCTGTGAGTGTGAGGGCGGCGCGGCCGCGTGTGGGAGCCGTGAGCAGCTGTGTGTGCACAGCGGGGCTGTGTGTGCGCTGATGGTGAGCCGGCGGTGTGTCACCCTCGGGGGGTGTGACTGCTGTGTGTGCAACGGGTGTGTGTGTGTGTGAGCAGCGTGGTGTCACTGCGAGGGTGACAGCGGCAGGAGATGGAGTGTGTGTGAGGCTGAGTGTGACACTGAGTGTGTGTGTGTGTGTGAGACTGGGCCCCGTCTGACGTGAGGCGGGGGGTGTGGAAACCGGTTATGTGTGTGTGTGTGTGTGATGTGGGAGGGTGTGGAAGCGCGGGGTGTGCGAGTGGGGCTGTGCGGGGCGGGGTGGGGGTGTGTGTGCATGGGGTGAGTGTGCGCTGTGAGCACACCCAGGTGGGACGCACGCCCGTCCCCGGGCCCCGCTGTCCCCGCGCCATTGGGGTGGGGGTGCAGAGCCCCGTTTGGGGTCCGGTGTCGGGGAGGACCCCATTGCCGCCCCACGGGCTGTGGTGGTGATGTGGGGGGGGGGGGGGGGGGGGGGGGTTCAGCGGTTCCATATAACCCCTATGGGGCTGCCCCCCGCCTCGCCTGCACCTGAAGTGGGGGGAGAGGGGAGAGACGATGTGGGGCTCCCCAAAATACAGGGGGGAAACTGAGGCACGAAGAGCCCCGGCGCTCCATGCCACCTCTCTACTCCCTCTCAGATGGGGGGGAACACCCATAGAGCCGCCCCCCCTTTGAAGCAGAACCCCCCCTGAACGTGAGACCCCCACAGAAGCAGGAGCCCTCCTTGGAAACGGCCCCCCAGGAGCCAGGATCCCCCCCCCCCCCCTTAGAAACAGAACCACCCCATAAAGCCACCCCCGTAATCAAACCCCCCCCAGAGCGGTGCCCCTCCTTGGAATCGCCCCCCCTCAATGCAAGACCCCCCCTGGAGGAGCCCCCCCCCGGGCTGCGTGGCCCCCCCGTGGGCGCAGCGCCTGCGCGGGGGTGCAGCAGGGTGTGGTGCGTGCCTGCGGCTGCGGCTGGGTTTCGGGATGGGGGGGTGGGGGGGGACGGCTGTTTGTTGTTGGGCGACCACGGCGGGGGCGGGGGTGGGAGGTTTCCCCCCGACTTCTTCAAGAGTGCCCCCCAAAAAGTAAAGGGCTGCGGGGGGGGGGGGGGGGGGGGGGAGGGGCACACGAGGAATGCGGGGGGGGCGCGATTGAAGCCGGGCTGAGCTCCGCTCCGGCAGTTCCGGCCCTTCCTTTTCTCAGTGCGCACACTCGGCGTGCACACACACACAGATACACAAACACACACACACACACATGTGCTGAAATGCACACACACAACCCCCCCCCCCCCCCCCCCCCCCCCAAAAAAAAGCACTTCCTGCCCAGGACTGCAGACGGCTGTGGGGGGGCACAGGGGGGGCGTGGGACCCCCAGGTCTGTCCCCATGGTTGGCACCCCAGGGCTGGCACTGCCCTGCGTCCCCTACTCAGCGTGTCCTTCTGTCCCACCCCCCCGTCCCCATGTCCTCCTGTCTTCCTGACCGGGGGGAGGGGGGGACTCCGTGGGGCGGGGGGGGCTCTGCAGGACGGGGCCCGCAGGCATCACGCTGTGCCCCGCAGGCGCTGAGACGCAGAGCAGCAGCTCGGAGGAGATGGTGCCCAATTCGCCCTCCCCGCCGCCGCCGCCGCGCGTCTACAAACCGTGCTTCGTCTGCAGCGACAAATCCTCGGGGTACCACTACGGCGTCAGCTCCTGCGAGGGCTGCAAGGTGGGCGCCCCGGGGGGGGGGGTCACGGCCCCGTGTGTGTCCCCCCCCCCCCACAGCTCCCCTATCACCCCGTTTCTCTGCCCCGGCTGCAG
This sequence comes from Gallus gallus, assembly GCF_016699485.2. NCBI lineage: Eukaryota > Metazoa > Chordata > Aves > Galliformes > Phasianidae > Gallus > Gallus gallus. The sequence continues at coordinate 1,226,001 of NC_052565.1, read as the reverse complement.
GGTTTCTTCCGCCGCAGCATCCAGAAGAACATGGTGTACACGTGCCACCGCGACAAGAACTGCCAGATCAACAAGGTGACGCGCAACCGCTGCCAGTTCTGCCGCCTGCAGAAGTGCTTCGAGGTCGGCATGTCCAAGGAAGGTGTGTTGGGGGGGGGGGGGGGGGGGCCGCAGCTGTGCGTCCCTCGGGACCACCGCCGTGCCCGGCTGCCCCCAGCGCTCCTGGGCTGTTCCCGGCACCCGGCTGTGTGCGCTTTGGGATCGTCGCTGGTGTGCGGCTGTCCCTGGGCGCCCTGGGGCTGTCCCCGCTGTCCGGATGTCCCCGCACTCCCTGGGGATGGGGACGGTGCAGCCCCTCGGGGGGCCTTTTTGGAGGGGGGGCCGAGCGGGGTCATCCCCTGCGTGTCCCCCCGGGGTGGGGGACCCGTGGCCGCGTTGTGCTATATGTGGATATCCTGCCGCTGCCGTATCCTGTCCCAGCGCCCCGGGGGGGAGGAAGCACTGCCTGGGGAGGGGGTGGGAGTGGGGGGCACCCCCGGAGCACCCCCAGCACTGAGTGGTGCCTGGGGGACGGCGGCAGCACCGGCGTGGGGAGTCCTATGGGGGGGACGCCTGAGGGGTCCCGCTGGGTGCCGCTGTCCCACGGCGTACCCGCAGTGTCCCCCCCCCCCCCCCCACAGCCGTGCGCAATGACCGCAATAAGAAGAAGAAGGAGGTGAAGGAGGAGGCGGCCGACAGCCCCGAGCTGAGCCCGGCGCTGGAGGAGCTGATCCAGAAGGTCAGCAGGGCGCACCAGGAGACCTTCCCCTCACTGTGCCAGCTGGGCAAATACACCATGGTGAGTGCGGGGGGCACCGCGGGGCTGTGGGTCACCCCACGGGGCTGTGGGTCACCCTGTGGGGCTGTCGGTCACCCTATGGGGCTGTGGGTCACCCCGTGGGGCTGTGAATCACCCCATGGGGCTGTCGGTCACCCCGTGGGGCTGTCAGTTACCCCATGGGGTTGTGGGTCACCCGTGGGGCTGTCGGTCACCCTATGGGGCTGTGGGTCACCCCGTGGGGCTGTCGGTCACCCTATGGGGCTGTCAGTTACCCCATGGGGTTGTGGGTCACCCGTGGGGCTGTCGGTCACCCTATGGGGCTGTGGGTCACCCCGTGGGGCTGTCGGTCACCCTATGGGGCTGTCAGTCACCCCGTGGGGCTGTGGGTCACCCTATGGGGCTGTGGATCACCCTGTGGGGCTGTCGGTCACCCTATGGGGCTGTGGGTCACCCTGTGGGGCTGTTGGTCACCCTGTGGGGCTGTGGGTCACCCTATGGGGCTGTGGATCACCCTGTGGGGCTGTCAGGTACCCCATGGGGCTGTCGGTCACCCGTGGGGCTGTCAGTTACCCTGTGGGGCTGTGGATCACCCTATGGGGCTGTCGGTCACCCCATGGGGCTGTGGATCACCCTGTGGGGCTGTGGGTCACCCCGCGGGGCTGTGAATCACCCCATGGGGCTGTCAGTCACCCCTTGGGGCTGTGGGGTCACCCCCCGCCCCCCCCCGCAGAGCTCGAGCGCTCAGCACCGCGTGCAGTTGGACCCGGGGCTGTGGGACAAATTCAGCGAGTTGGCCACCAAATGCATCATCAAGATCGTGGAGTTCGCCAAGCGCCTGCCCGGGCTTCACCGCGCTCAGCATCGCCGATCAGATCACGCTGCTCAAAGCCGCCTGCCTGGACATCCTGGTGCGCCGGGGGGCGATGCGGGGCGCGATGTGGGGCGCGCAGAGCTCAGCGCTGAGCCCCCCCCCCCCCGTCGTCCCCCCCGCAGATGCTGCGGATCTGCACGCGCTACACCCCCGAGCAGGACACCATGACCTTCTCGGACGGGCTGACGCTGAACCGCACGCAGATGCACAACGCCGGCTTCGGGCCGCTCACAGACCTGGTGTTCGCCTTCGCCGGGCAGCTGCTGCCGCTGGAGATGGACGACACCGAAACCGGGCTGCTGAGCGCCATCTGCCTCATCTGCGGGGGTGGGGGCAGCGCGGCGGGGCGGGGCGGAGGGGGGGGGGGGGGTGAGGGAGCCGGGGGAGCGCTGTGGGGCAGAAGGGGGGGGTGGGGGGCAGCTGCTGGGGGATGGATGGCGTGAGGAGCCGATGATGCTGAGGGGCGCTGCCGGCAACGTGGCACTGCCGGTAATGTGGGGCGGGATGTAACCCCCCCCCCCTCCCCACCCCCCCCAGACCGGCAGGACCTGGAGGAGCCCGAGCAGGTGGAGCGGCTGCAGGAGCCGCTGCTGGAGGCGCTGAGGGTTTACGCGCGGCGGCGGCGGCCGTCGAAGCCCCACATGTTCCCCAGAATGCTGATGAAGATCACCGACCTGCGCGGCATCAGCACCAAAGGTGGGGGGGGGCTTTGGGGGGGGGTCGGCAGGAGTGATGGGAGGAGAGCTGGGCGGGTCCTGGCAGGGGGCACGCAGGGACGTGGGGGGGGGGGAACATGCAGGGCTGGGGGGAGTGGGGAACTTGCAGGTGCCCCCCCCCGCCCGGGGGGGTTCCTCGCAGTGCTGCTTCCAGCGGGAGGGGGTTGGGGGTGGGAAGGCTGCGTGGGGGTGAAAAGGTTCGTTTTAGGGGGGAGTGTAAGGCTTATGGGGAGAGCGCACGGGTGGGGGGGGGGGGATGTGAAGTGACCATCCCCCCCCTCTCCCGCCCTCCCCCCCCCAGGCGCTGAGCGTGCCATCACGCTGAAGATGGAGATCCCGGGCCCAATGCCGCCCCTGATCCGGGAGATGCTGGAGAACCCCGAGATGTTCGAGGAGGAGCCCCCCCCGGACCCCCCCGCAGCCCCCGCCTCGCCCTAGGCCGGGGGAAGCCCCCCCCCCCCCCCCCTCTGCTGCCTTCCGGCCCCCCCGCTGCCGCAGCGCTCTGCTTTTTGGGGGGGCTCCGCAGACTGACGGAGCCGGGGCGGGGGGCGGTCCCCCGCGGTGCCGCTGATGCCTTAAGCTGGGGGACCCCCCCCCCCCCGTGTGCCCCCACCTCAGCTTCATGCCAAAGTGCTTGTGGAGGGGGGGCACCGATGGACAGAAATTGTCCCCCCCAACTGAACGCCCGTCGCCCCCCTCGCTGGGGGCCCCCCCGCCGTTATTTATTCGAAAGGAGCCGGGGGAGGGGGGGGCATATCCCGCTTGCCCCCCCCCCCTTCCCCAGTTGGGGGTGTTTTGGGGTGCAGGTTGGACTGCCCCCCCCCTCCCCACTCGCTGTACGAGGTGGGGCCGCATTTTTATTGCTGGGTGATTTTATATAGATATAGGGGGGGGGAGGGGGGTCCCGGGGGGGGTTCCTGGATTCTGCTTTTCTATGCCGGTGGGGGGGGGGGTGGCACAACTCCTCCCCATCTCCCCCTCCTCCCACCCCCCCCCCCCCATCCCCCTCGGGCACAGAACACTATAGAGACCAAAGAGGGGGGGACGTGCTCCCCCCAGCCCCCCCTATTCGTGGGGGGGGTCCTAAGCCATAGGAGAACGCAATGCGGGGGGAGACCTGTCGCCTCCCCCCCCCCCCCCCCCCCTTTCCTTCCCAGGGCAACTTACAATGGGGGGGCACCCCAATTGCCCCCCAGGACCAAATTGACCCCCGCCCCCCAATGTCTGTTACCCACAGCCCCTCTGGGTGTGGGTGGGTCCTTTTGCGTACCCCCCCGCCCAGTGCTGGAGCAGCCCCCCCCCATTTTGGGGCCGCTGGGGGGGGGGCAGTCTGTTACACTACACCCGGGAGTGCCCCCACGGGGCAGCTCGTCCCCCCCCCCCCCCCCCCCCGTTATTTATTCCTTTGCGTTTACATCTCCCTGCCGCCATCCCTCCTCCTTCCCCCCCCCCCCCCGTGCCCGAGCTGCCCCCCCCTCGGGGGGGGCCCCGCAGCCATGTTTACAGCCCCCCCCATCCCGGGGGGGGTCGGGGCTTTTCTATTTTTGCAAAATAAAGTGATGGAAACAAAAGGGGGGGCGCGTGGTGCTCGGGGACAGCGGCCCCCCCCCCCCGAATAATGGGGGACAGTGGGGACACCCCCGGGGACAACGACCTCACCGCGGGGTCGGGAGGGGCGCGTGGGGCCGCTCCGTGGGGTCACGGGGGGCGGAGGGGGGCAGCTCAGGGCCCCCCCGACGCCACGGGGTCCCCCCGGGTCCCCCCTTAAAAGCACTGCGCCGAGTGGCCGCGGGGGGGCGCTCCGGATCAGCGCTGCTCCGCCCCTCCCCTGGGAGCCCCGCAGCGCTCCGCACCCCCACCTCCGTGCCCGCACCGCCCACCCCCTCCCGCACCCCCCTTCATGTCCCCCGCAGCCCCCCGTGCCCCCATCCTCCCCATCCCTTGTCTGCCCCCCCCCACGCCCCCTATACCCCCCATACCCCGTCATATTCCCCCCACACGACCCCCACGCCCCTCATCTCCCCCTACACCACATGTACCCCTCATAGCCCCCCCCGGACCCCTCCCGCAGGCTCCTATACGCCTCCGTGTCCCCCCACAGCTCCCCCGCCCCCCATGCCCCATTCCGCCCTACGCCACTTATACACCCCGTGCCCCCCCCCCCCCCGGTACCTCCCTATTCCGCCCCGCCCCGCCCGAGGGGGACCATAACTGCCTCCTCCATCGGGCAGAGCGGGGCGATGGGGCGGGGGGGGCTCCTACTGCTGCTGCTGCTGCCGCTGCTGCGGGCGGCCCCGAGGGAGGCAGGAGGTGAGGGCTGGGAATAGAGGGGGGGGCAATGGGGCCTCCCCTACGGACACCCTGACCATCCCCCCCGCCCCCCCCCCCCCCCCCCCCCCGGTAGGGTCGTGCCGCCCGCAGCCCTCCTGCGAGGAGTGCATCAGCTCCCACCCGCAGTGCGCATGGTGCGAGGAGCCGGTGAGTGCGGGGGGGGGGGGGGGACGCCCCCATGGGACACCCTCTGGGACCTTCCCATGGGACCCCTCTTTCCCCCCTCCCCCGTTTGACTTTCCCAGCACCGTCCTGAGTCCATCCCGGAATCCTCTCTGGGATCCCCCCAGAATCATCCCCTGGGACCCCCCCGGGACTCCCCTCGAGGCCCCTTCGGGACTCCCCGGGACCCTCCCCTGGGACCCCCAAGAATCTCCCTCTCTTTAGGAACCCCCCCCAGGACCCTCTCTGGGATCTTCTCTCAGCACTCCCCTGTGCCCCCCTCAGGACTGCCCTGGGATCACCCCGAGTTCCCCCCCCGCCCCCCCCTTGTGATCCCCCCACCCCGGTGACTCCCCCGGGACCCTCTCTTAGAGCTCCCAAGACACCCCCTCCCCTCCCCCCCCTTTCTGGACCCTCCCAGGACCTTCCCGTGGGATCCCAACTTTGAGAGGGGGTCACATCCACCCCACCCAATTGGGGCAGATGAAGTCCCCGTGTCCCGGGGGGGTCTCTTTGATTTGGGGGGGGGGGGGGGGGAGTGCTGAAGTTCGGGGTCACAGGGCAATGTGGGGGGGCTGCTGGGGGGCCCGGGGGGGTCACCGTGTCCAGTGGGGCACTCAGCATCCGTGGGGACCTCCCTGCTCCATTGACCCCACTGTACCACGGCGCCCCCACTGTCCCCCCTGGGGTCACCGTAGGTCCCCAAATCTCCCACTGTCCCCATAATCCCCCACTGTCCCCATAATCCCCGCTGTCCCCGTCCTGTGGGAACCTCCGCCCTGGGGTGCCACCCCCCCCCCCCGGTGCTGCGGGTGTCACCAGGAAGCAGTGAAACCGCAGTGACAAACAGCACGGGGGGGGGTGGGCTGCACCTGGGGACACGGCGGCCCCACAGGGATGGGCGGGTGTGGGGCGATGGGTGTGGGGCGATGGGTGTGGTGTGCAGGGCGTGGGGTGCAGGGAACGTACGGGGTGGGGGGTGGGGGGTTTTGGGGTAGGAGGGTGGGGGTGTGGGGCTCCTGCCGGGTTTGGGGCGCAGAGTGACGGGTGCTGCCCCCCCCCCCGGTACCGTTCCTGCAGGACTTCTCGGGGGGGGCACAGATGGAGGCATCGCGCTGCGCCCCACGGGCGGCCCTGGAGCGCGCCGGGTGCCCCCCCGGGGCCATCGTGGATCCCCGTGGGAGTCTGCGGGTCCTGAGGGACACAGAGAGGGGGGACGGCGGGGGGCAGCTGCAGCCCCATAGTGTGGAGATGGAGCTGAGGGCTGGTGAGGGGGGGGAGCCGGAGGGGGGAGAGGGAGAGGGGAGGGACGGAGGGGAGATGGGGAGGGAAGGGGGGAGATGGGGGGGAAATGGGGACGGGGGAGTGGGTGGGGAGAGGGGGAAGGAGGAAGGGGGGGAGGGATGGAGGTGAGGGGGTGGGGGAATGGATGGGGATGGAGGGAAGGGAGATGGAGGGGAGATGGGGGAGTGGGGGGGAGATGGGGAGAAGACGGCGAGGTGGGGAGACAGAAAGAGGGAGGGGTGGGGAGACGGAGGGAGGGACGAATGGGGAGAGGGAGGGGTGGGAGAGGGAACGCAGTAAGAGACGGAGCGAGGGAATGGGGGGGGGGGGGGGAAGGAGCGGAGGGGATGGATGAAACTGAGGGGGGCGCGGGGGGGGCTCTGACGGCGCCCCGCAGGTGAGGAGCTGAGCTTCGCCGTGCGGTTCCGGCGGGCGCGGGCGGTGCCGGTGGACCTTTACTTCCTGCTGGACCTCTCCTACTCCATGCGCGACGATCTGCGGCTGCTGCAGCGCCTGGGCACCGAACTGCTGCACGCTCTGCACAACGCCTCCAGCGCCGCGCGCATCGGTGCCACGCTGAGCCCCGCCCCCACGTCCACCCCGACCCCACCCCGACCCCACCCCAACACCGACCCCGACGCCCGGAACCGACCCCGGCGTCCCACCCTCGACCTCGATACCCGCCGCTAACCGCCACCCCTGACCTCCGACCCCCCGACCCCTGACCCCAGGCTTCGGCTCCTTCGTGGACAAACCGCTGCTGCCCTTCTCGGCGGTGACCCCCCGGCGCAGCCCCTGCCCCGCCGCGGAGCCCTGCGCCCCCCCCGTGGCGTTCCGCCATCTGCTGCCCCTCACCAACGACAGCGCCGAGTTCAGGCGCCGCGTGCGGAGCCAACGCGTCTCCGCAAACATGGATGCGCCCGAGGGCGGCTTCGACGCCATCGTGCAGGTGGCGGTGTGCCAGGTGGGGGAGCGCGGGGGGGGCACGGCGCTGTGCAAAGGGGTCGTGGGAGCGGGAGGTGTGCGGGTGTGCGAGAGCGGGGTGTGCAAGAGGCGGTGCGAGAGGACGGGTGCGTCCTCGAGAGGGTGTGTGTGCGTGTGTGTGTGCGTGTGCAAGAGAGGGCATGCGGAGAGCAGGGCTGTGTGAGGAGAGGGGGCGTGCAAAGGATTGTGCAAGTGCAAGAGAATGAAGACGTGCAAGGGAGCGGGGGGTGCGCGGGGGGAGGGGGGGTGCGAGGGAGCGTGCAAGTGCAAGAGACCTGGTGAGTGCGAGAGGATGGGGGTGTGCACACGTGTGCAAGAGATGGGGCACCGGGGGATGGGGGGGGATATGGGGGTCGATGAGGACGTGGAGGGACATCGGGACCCTGGGGGGCATCGGGGCCGCTGGCGGATATATGGGACGTGGGGAGCGGAGCAGACGGAAGGGCGCGGTGTCACACGGGGGGGGCAGTGGGACACGTAGGTCACGTGGGGACACCGCGCCCCCCCCCCCCCGCCCCCCCCCCCCCTCCCAGGAGCGCATCGGTTGGCGCCCCGTGCGGCGGCTGCTGCTCTTCGCATCCGACGACACCTTCCACACGGCGGGGGATGGGCGCCTGGGGGGCATCGCGCGGCCCTGCGACGGCCGCTGCCACCTGGATGTGCACGGCGAGTACAGCAGCAGCCACCTCTATGTGGGTCGGGGGTCCGGGGAGGGGGGGAGGGGGGGGGGCACGCGGTGGGGGGGCTGCTGTTGGCGATGGGGCCGCAACGCTCCCCCCGTAGGATTACCCGTCGGTGGGACACCTGGCCCAGGTGCTGTCGGCCGCAGACATTCTGCCCATCTTCGCCGTCACCGCGCCCGTGGTGCCTCTGTACCGGGTGAGGGGGGGGGGCGGGGGGGCCCGGGGTGGGGGTTATGGGGCCGCGGAGGTGGGGGGCGGGGGGTGACGCTGCGTTGTATCCCACCCAGGAGCTGAGCCGCCTTATCCCCGGGGCGGTGGTGGGGGAACTGCGGGAGGACTCCAGCAATGTGGTGCAGCTCATCACCGACGCCTACGAGGTGGGGGGGGGGGCGCAGAGGGGGCGTGGAGAGGAGGGACTTTGAAGGCACGAGGAGCGCTGGGAACGTTGGGGGCATTGGGGACGTGGGGGGTGTGGGGGACGTGGGGGGTGTGGAGGGGAGTGGGGGTCTGAGGGTCGCCGGGGAGGTGGGGGGCATTGGGGACGTCGGGGGCACAGTCGGATGAGGGGGGCGTTGAGAACATGGTGGGAAGAGGGGGCCGTGGGGGGCATCGGGGGTGATGGGGTGGGACACAGATGGGCTGTGGGGTCCGTGGGGCTGCGGGGGGGTGGCGTGGTGACACGGTGGGTATCCCCAGAGCCTGACCTCCACGGTGGAACTGCGGCACTCGGCGCTGCCCCCCGGGCTCAGCATCAGCATCCAGCCCCACTGCGGCGGCCCCCCCGGCCCCCCACAGCCCCACAGCGCCCGCTGCACCGGGGTGGGCGTCAACCAGGAGGTGGGGATGGGGGGCGGGGGGGGCGGGGGGGATGTCCCCGTGGTCCCGGTGGCCGTGGATGTCCCCAAACCTCGAATGTCCCCGTGTCGCAGATGTCCCCGTCTGTGGTTGCGTTGTCCCCACCCCATCGGTGTCCCCCCCCCACGGAGAGTACCCCCACCCCACATGTGTTCCCCTCTCCCCCCCGTGTCCCCAGGTGACCTTCACAGTGCGGGTGAGGGCAGAGAAGTGCCTGGGCCCCCTCCAGCGCGTGGGGCTGCGGGTGGTGGGGGTCCCCGAGGAGCTGTCCCTACTGCTGCGCGTCCCCTGCGCCTGTCCCTGCGCACAGCGGCGGGGGGGGGCCGCCCTCTGCCGGGGAGGGGACCTGGAGTGCGGCGTCTGCAGGTGGGGGCGATAGGGGGAAATGGGGTGAGATAGGGGAAACGTGTGCAGGGCGAATGGTGGGGCGGGGGGGGGGCTGCGGGATGGCGTGGGAAACGTGGGTGGGCAAAGGGTGGGTTGGGGGAGGTGGGGTGGGTTGAGCAGTATGGGGTGGAACGGGGCCTATGGGGTAGGAGGAGGAAATGGGGGTGGGGGCAACAGGCGGGTGGGGGTAGTGCGGTGGGATGTGGCTCTGGGGAGTTGTATGGGCGTCAACGAGGTGATGAGTCGGGGGTTTAAGGAGTGAGGGCGGTGGGGTGGGCCGGGGGGGGCCGTGGGGTGACCCTGAACCCCCCCCCCCCTCCAGGTGCCCCAATGGCCGCCGCGGCCACCGCTGCGAGTGCGAAGGGCCGGAGGAGGAGGGGGGCGGGGGCTGCCGGCCCCAGAACAGCACGGCCCCCCCCTGCAGCGGGAGGGGACGCTGCGTCTGTGGGGCGTGTCGGTGCCCCCCCGGGCTGAGCGGCCGCTACTGCCAATGCGAGGAGGGGGCGTGCGAGCGGCACGAGGGGCTGCCGTGCGGAGGTGGGCAGCGGCACGGGGGGGGCTGCCGTCCCGCGGGGTGTCCCGTCCGTGGGGTGTCCCGTCCGTGGGGTCCCGTCCCCACCGCCACTGTCCCATCCCACGGGTGCCACCCCTGTGCCGTAGGTCCCATCCCGTCCCTTTGGGTCCCATCCCCTCGGTCCCGTCCCCTTCCGCGCCGCGTTGGTCCCATTCCCATTCTTTAGGTCCGCTTCTTTGGGTCTCATCCCGTGGAACCCTTCCCCCACCGTTTGGGTCCCGTTCTCTGGGTCCTGCCCCCCTTCCTTGGATCCCGTCCCCCCCCCCTTCGGGTCCCACCTCTCGCCCCCAACCCCGCATCCCGTCCCCCCCCCCCGCCCCCCTCGCTGTACCCCGCCCCGCGTCCCCACGCGCTGTCCCTTCGCTCCCAGGAGAGCAGCGGGGAGAGTGCGTGTGCGGCCGCTGTCGGTGCCGCCCCGGGTTCGGCGGCCGCGGCTGCGGGTGTCCCCTGGCGCGGGACGGCTGCGTGCGGGGCGGCACCGAATGCAGCGGGAACGGACAGTGCGAGTGCGGGCGCTGCCGCTGCCGCGACGGGTTCGTGGGCGCGCTGTGCGAGCGCTGCCTCCACTGCGCCGGGCGCTGCGTGAGGCTGCGGTGAGCGGGGCCGGGGGGTGGGGTGCGGGGTGGGGTTGTTATGGGGTGCGGGGACGTGCGGGGAAGCGAGGCTGTGGGGTTGGGGTCACGGGAGGGCGCGGGGGTGGCGGGGGGAGCGCGGACGGGGTGGGATGGAGACGCTGTGGGGGCGCGGGTCGGTGCCCTCACGGGGGTCCCTCCGTCGCAGGGACTGCGCGGACTGCGCTGCCTTCGGGCGGGGGCCGCTGCGGGGGAACTGCAGCCACGCGTGTAATGGGACGGCCCTGCGGGTGCTGCCCCCCCCCGCGCCCCCCGGAGCCGCGCTGTGCCGGGAGCGGACGTCCGACGGCCGCGTCCTCGTGTTCCTGGTGGAGAGTGGGGGCGGGGATGAGGACGAGGAAGGGGGCGACGTCTCCATCACCGTGTGGGCTGAGGAGGGTGAGTGTGTGTGGGGGGCACGGGGAGCCCGCACCCCGCAGGGACCCCAAACCACAGCGACCCCGTACGTGGGACCCCCAGCAGTAAAGCACCCCACGGCCAGGGGTCTCTGCACCCCAAGGGACCCAAAGGACCCCGTGGATGGGTGGAGGGGCTCCTGGCACCCAAGAGACCCCAAAGGGTGGGTCTCCGTGCCTTCGGGACCTCCGGCACTCGTGGGACCCCAATAGGGTGGGCCCCCGGCACCCACAGGACCCCGTAGGGTGCGTTGGAAAGCTCCTGGCAGCCACGGGACCCCATAGGGTGGGTTGGGGGGGCTGCTGGTCCCAGTGGGGTGGGTCCCCCCGATGCCAGGCGATGGAGGGGGGGTCCGGCGGCGCACTGACCCCATCCCGCAGCCTCACTGCGGCAGTCCCCACTGCTGGTGGCGGTGGTGGCGGCGGCGGTGGCTGTGGGGCTGCTGCTGATGGCCGCGTGGGGCCGCGTCTCCGTGGAGCTCCACGACCGCCGCGAGTTCCGGCGCTTCGAGCGCGAGCGGCTCCGCGCCACGTGGGATCAGGTGAGCGACCCCAACCCCGGGGGGTGAGGGGGGGGTTGTGGGGGTCCGGGCCACAGCGTGACCCCATCTGTGTCCCCCCCCTCCCACCCCCCAGGACAACCCTTTGTTCAGGAGCGCAACCACCACCACCGTCAACCCCAACTACCTCGGGGCTGACAACGAGGACAGCGCCGCCGGGACTCTGCAGTGAATCCGGGATGTCCCCACAGTGCTGGGGGGGGGGGGGGTGAAACGGGGGAGGGGGGGCGCTGGGGACCCCCCCCCCCCCAAACCGAGAAGCAGAGCCGAGGGTAGAAAAGGAGAATGACGTTTATTTAAATACCCTAACGAACGCCACCAAGGACCGACACCACGCTACTGGTAAAAAGAGACGACTTTATGACATCTTATAAAAACTACAGCTTAAAAGTGACGCCCCCCCCCCTCTACCTCCCGGCCCCCACCCCCCACCCCAAGTCTTTCCCTTCCCCCATAGCAAAATAAGTATATTAAAAACAAAACAAAACCCCCCCAAAAAACAAAACAAAACAAAACAAAAAAACGAAGCCGTGGGGCTTTCCAGGCAGCATGGGGGGGTCGGTGTGGGCAGGGGTTTCGCTCCACTTCCTTGTCCCCCCCGCAATTCATGAAGCCCCCATGGAGTTTGGGGTGACCCCGCCCCACAGTGACCCAGCACAGTGCTGATGGCTGCACCGGGGGGGTTCCCGTGTCCCCAGAGGGCCCCCCCAGCCCCCCAGCAGCGCCATGGGACGACAACAGGGACACCGCGTGGGACACCAGTGGGGCCGCTGGGCCCCTTTCCGCCCCCACCCATGGGAACGGCCCCCCAGGCGCAGCTCCTCCCGCTGTGGGGTTTCAGGTTGGGGTGAAGCTTCCGCTGCACCCCCTGTCCCCCCCCCGCCCCGGGCCACTCCCAGCAGTTCTGTTTGCTTTTAGGGGCAGGTGGGAGGCAGACAGGGAAGGGGGAGGGGCTACAGTGATACTGGGGCACCCCTTCAGGGATCCTCAGCTGTACGGTTGCCACGCTCTCCCCAGCCCCACTGTGATGGCTTTGGGCCCCCACCCTGGGGGGTCAGGGTGGGGGGTTTGGGGCTCCCCCCCTCCCCAAAGGTGGAGGTGACAGTGGTGAAAAGGAGCAGAAAAGGGCAAAAAGAACAACCGCAATGAGGAGGAGAAGCACCACAGCCCCCAGAGTCAGGGGGAGGGGGGTGGGGGGGAGCTCTGCCTTCTGCTTCTCTTTTCTCACACAGCGGAGGGGGTTGGGGGGTGGGAGGGCTCCACCCCACCCCACGTCCTTCCTGCGGGCTGGGGGCTGCTCTGGAGGTGCTCACCCCGCTCGGAGCCAACCCCGAGAGGCAATGGCAGCGGCGGGACGGGGCGGGGGGGTCTCGAGGCAGGGGGTGGGCAGAGCCACCCCCGCTGCTGCCGCTGTGCGGGAGAAGGGTTCCAGCTCATCCTCAGCCTATGTACAGTGTCGGGACCTGGTCGGGAAGTCCAGGGGCGGCGCGGGGGGGTGGGGGGGGGACACGGCCGCCTCCCAGCACTCGGCCCTACAGCAGCAGCTGCGCCTCGGGGCCTTTGGTCTGGCAGCCTTGGCACATGCGCTTGTGTCGCAGCAGCCGGTCTGTGCGGGAGAAGCTCTGGGGGATGGTGGGGGGGTGAGGAGCGCGGCGGGGCGAGCGCCGTGCCCCCCGCGTCCCCACACGTACCTGCATGCAGCGCTCGCACTGGTAGGGCTTCTCGCCGCTGTGCACGCGCTTATGGCGCTCCAGGTGGTACTTCTGGATGAAGCGCATGTCGCACACGTCGCACTCAAAGGGCTTCTCGCCTGGGGACAGCGTGGGGACGCCGTCACTGGGAGCGCCCCGTGGCCTCCTGCGCCCTTTCCCCATACCCTGTGCCCCCCCACCCCGTACCTGCCCCATACCCATCCCGCGTGCCCCGCTGTCCCACGTCCCACGTTCCACTGCCGCCTCAAGTCCCATGTCATCCCGCGTCCCCGCTGCCCCACGGCCCCCTACCCAACGTCTCCCCCTGCTGGGAGCTCTGCTGCTCCCACTCAGGCTCCTCCACCCCCCTAATGAGCCGCGGCACGTAATTAACGCAGCACAGAGCCGGGTCCTGGGTGGCCTGCAGCGATGCGATGGGGTTTTCTGGGCGGCCCCTCCCAGCGAGGGGGGGTTCAGGGAACACATCACCCCCAGAGAGAGCGGGTTTTCAGGCACCCCGAGCAGCGTGGAGGTTTCAGCCCAATGAGAGCAACTGTGGGGTTCCCATTGGTGCTGTGGGCGTTTTGGGATGCCCAGACCGCACTGCGGGTACTTCTGGGTGCCCCTCACCACTGTGGGTGTCTTTTTGGGTGCCCTTTACCTCAACATGGATGCGTTTTTAGGTACCCCCTCACCACAGGGGATGATTTAAGGGTACCCATTCACCACAGCGGATGATTTTCGGGTGCCTCTCACCACTGGGGGTATTTTTGGGTGCTCCCTGCTCCTCTACAGATGCTTTTGACTTGGGGTGCCCCCAAGCACCAGGTGGTGTGAGGGTGTCCCCCTGAGCGCTGTGGACAATTCTGGGGTGCCCCTCACCCCACCGAGGATGACTCGGGGGCGCCCCTTACCGGTGTGGATGAGGATGTGCCTCTTGAGGTGGTAACTGCTACGGAACGCCCCGCAGCACTGCTCGCAGATGAAGTTCTTGTGGATCCTCAGCTGGAAGGAGCAGTTCTGCTTGATCACCACCACCTGCAGGGCGGGGGGGCGGCCCCGTCAGCCCCCGACCCACAGCCCCTCGTCCAGGGCACGCCACCCCTCCCCCCCAACCCCAACCTGCCTTTTTAATGGACTTTTTGGGCTGCGACGCCTCCGCCGTCTCCTCCTCCTTTCGGCTGCGGGACTTCTCCCCATCCTGACGCAGTGCCTTGGCACGCAAAACCAAAACCCCACAGTGAGCCGCCCCCCCCCCCAGGGGGTCACACCACCCAACCCGCTCCCCCCACGCCGTACCAGCACGTCGGGGCTGCTGCCCCTCTCCCTGCCCTCCGCCTGCTTCGAGCTCTGCTTCGGCATCATCTTCTTGCTGGCCACCGTGGGCACCAGGCAGACGCCGGAGAGCCCTTCACACGCCAGCAGGCTCGCCTGGATTTGGAGGGGACGAGGGGGTGGGGTGGGGGGGGATAGAGAAGAAAACAGAACAACACACGAGGCCGGAGAGCTGCAGAAGCCGTCCCGCTGCACCCCGATCCCGCCCGAAGTGGAGATCAATTAACCGAGGACCTAATCGCTAATGGGTGGGTGGCGGTGGAGATGGGGGGGGTGGATATGGGGACGCCGGGGGCCCCGGGGGCTGCAGTGGTCTTGGGGTATGGGTGGGAGCAGTGGGGCTCATTACCTGAGCCATCTTGGGTCTGTCTGTCTGTCTGTCCTCGACAAAGGGATTGTAACAATCCTTTGGCCTTAACGCTCTCCCAGGGAAGGATTTTACCGTTAGAAAGCCGGGATTTATATAACTTTGGTTTCAGTTAATCATTTTTTTTTGGCCGGCCTTGCCCAGTACCCTCCACTTCGCCGACATCGCGTGGGATCGGGGCGCCCGGTGGCTGCAGTCCTCCTCGGTCGACCCCCCGGCTGTGGGGGGGGGCAGCGGCAGCGGGCGGGAGGGGACGGCGTTGTCCTCAGTGAGGGGACATCCCCGGTCCCCCCCCCCCCCCCAACTCCGGGAGGAAGATGCTGCTGTGGGTCTTGGCCTGGGGAGAGGAAACAGCGCTGCGCCCTCAGCTTGGGGGGGGCAGAGGCACCCCCTGGTGAACGGCAAAGGGAGGCGGCATAGGGTGGTGAGGTGATATAGGGTATGACAAGGGCTGCGGGGGGGTGTTGAATATTGGGGTGGTATGCGGTGGGGGGGTCGTAGGGAATATCGGGGGGGATGATATGGGGTGTGGAGGTGACCGGGGAGGGGACAATGCCACATGGAGGGTGGTAGTGGCAGTGGGGAAGGGTCTCAGGGTGACAGGCGGCAAAGGGGTGGGGGGGAGGACTGCATGGGGGTGACTGGTGGAGAGAGGTGACAATGCAGGGGGTCTGAGGGGTGCGCGAGGAGACGTGGAGACACTTTTGGGGGGACCTGCGGGCAGAGGTGACATGGAGACAGCTTGAGGGGGGTACCTGGGTGGGAAGGGACACAAGGGAACGTTCTGTAGTGGAGGGGCACAAGGAGGACCCTGGGGAAAATTGGGGGGCGGAGGGGGGTGATAGACGGGGACGTTGCTGGGAGGGGGTGACATGGGGACGCACCGTGGGGGACGGGGTGACGGGATGGAGAAGTGTAACACACGGGGGGAGGTGACCCGCGGGGACACAATGCGGGGGATGACACGGGGGTGGGGTAACCCCGGTTATTGAGGGGGGGAGAGAGGACGACCCCGGGCGGTGGGGGAGGGCCGCGCGGCGCAGGCCCCAACCGGGGAGCGGCGGTGGGGAAGGCCCGCCGCTGCCCCTCCCCCTCCCGCTGCCCCTCCCCCCGCTCCCATCCCGGTGCCTCCCGGTGGGTGGGGGCGGGGCCAGCGGAGGCGCCCCCCAATCCCCCGGTTCCCCCCCGCCCCGCCCCGAAGCCGTATCTCCGGGGCCGCCCCCACCTCCGGGGCCGAGTGGGGCTCCGCGGGGCCTGTACCTGCCGCGGGCCCTCCCCGTGCCGCTCCGCGCCGCCCCGGCACTGCACCAACAGCCGCGGCCCCCCTTCCTCCGGCCGCAGGCGCTGACCCGGAACCGGAAGCGCCCGCCCCTCCCCTCCGCCTCTTCCAGCACTTCCGGCGACGAGGCCGGAGAGCGGGGCGGCATCGCGTGTGCGCCTCACGACTCCATGAGGCAGAGCCGCCATTTTGAGGCCGGGCAGGAGTTGCCCGGGCGACCGAGGGCGGATGGGAGCGGGGCGGTCCCGGCCCGGGCGGGTCCGGGAATCCTTCCCCCGCTATTGACCCTGGAGGAGGAGTGGGGGAATCCTTCCCCCCATTACCGTCCCCTGGGAAGTCGTTCCCCGCCCCCCAATCTGCCCCCTGCGGGGCCCTCTCACAGCTGCGGCCCTTCGGGGCCTTCTTGTCGCCCCTCCCGGTCCCTTTTAACCCTTACGTGCTCCCCCGTCTCCCTGTGACCCCGCACGCACCCCAGGCTTTGTGTCGTCCCCCCCCCCCCCCCGGTTCCTCCCGTCCCCGTGGGGCTTTTGTGTTTTGGGGGCCGCCCTGCGCCGCGGGACGGATCGGGGGGGGATTTCCCCAGAGCCCCCCGGGCTGCCCGGGGCCGCTGCTGTCCCCTCTGTGCCACGGGGTGAGGCCGGGGGGGGGAGGCGGATGGAGCACAATACAGCCAACCCCCCCCCTCCCCCCCCCCCACCACACACACACACTGAGGGCGCTGGGAGGGCCTGGCAGCGCTCCGACCCCTCCCTGCGACGCGGCCCGTTGTCACCCTTTGCCGGCGGTGCTGCGGACTTTGTCCCGATGTGCGCTGAGCGCACCGCTGGGCAGCGGCAGAGATCGCCGCGTGGGTTTGGGTGAGAGGGGCAAAGGGACGGGTGGGGGCTTCGACCCCAGGGAGAGGGGTGCGCTGAGGTGACCCCGTCCCGGCGCAGGGGGTGAGCGGGGCCGGGCCGTGATGGCGGAGCAGAGCGACCTGGAGCGGCCGGCGGTGGACGGGGCGGCCGGGGAGGAGTTCCTGCGTGCGGCCTTCCAGGTGCTGCTGGAGGAGGCGGTCAGGAAGGGCACGGACGTGGCTCAGAAGGTGGGGAGCGTGGGGGAGGGGGTGGGGGATGGGGGGGCTCTCAGGGTGGGGGCTGAGGGCCGGGTGCTGCCCGCAGGTCTGCGAGTGGAAGGAACCCCACGAGCTGCGGGAGCTGCTGGACCTGGAGCTGCGGAGCCACGGGGAGCCGGCGGGCCGCCTGCTGGAGCGCTGCCGGGACATCATCCGCTACAGCGTGAAGACCTGTGAGCGCCGATGCCCCCCCCCCGATCCCGAGATCTCAGATCCAAAAGCCCTGGCCACGTCCCCCCACGCCCAAAGGTCACAACAGCTCCACTCACGTCCCCACCATCCACACAGCTCCCAACAGCTCTACTTGAGTCCCTGCCACCCCCGCGGGTCCCAGCTGCCCCACTCGTGTCTCTGACACCCAGCTGGGTCCCAACAGTGCCATTCGTGTCCCTGCCACCCCGATAGGTCCCAGCTGCCCCACTCAGTGTCCCTGCTACCCACACAGCACTGGCTGTCTCCCTCCCAGGTCATCTTTTTCCTCTGGCAGCTGTGTCCTCAGGGCCCTGTTGGGACTGTGTCACCATCACCACTGGCATGGTGTCTCTCAGCCCCTCCACCAACTGACGCTCCTGTCAACCTCCCTCCCTCCCCTCCAGGCCACCCCCGCTTCTTCAATCAGCTCTTCTCGGGCCTGGATCACCACGCGCTGGCAGGACGCCTGCTCACCGAGACCCTCAACACCAGCCAGTACGTGCCTGGGGGTGCAGGTGGGGGGCTTAAGTCCAAGGGGTGTCTTCACTCCCCCCCACTGTGCCCCCAGGTACACCTATGAGATCGCCCCGGTGTTTGTGCTGATGGAGGAGGTGGTGCTGGCCAAGCTGCGAGAGCTGGTGGGCTGGAACAGTGGCGATGGCATCTTCTGCCCCGGTGAGGGGGGGGACTGCTGTGGGACCCCCAGCACAAGGCATGTCCTCGGTGCCAGTGCTGCTGACCTTGTGCCCGGGTAGGGGGCTCCATCTCCAACATGTACGCCATGAACGTGGCCCGCTTCCAGCGCTTCCCTGAGAGCCGTCAGCAGGGCAGCCGGGCGCTGCCACGCCTGGTGCTCTTTGCCTCAGAGGAGGTGGGCACAGTGATGGTCACGGGTGGGGGTGGCAGTGGGAGCAGCACCCTGAGCCCCCTGCCTGCTGTCCCCACAGTGCCACTACTCCATCCAGAAAGGAGCCGCCTTCCTCGGCATCGGCACCGACAACGTCGTCCTGGTGCGTGCAGACGAGAGGTGGGAGTGCTGGGATCACACCAGGTTAATGCTGGGATCGCGCTGGGACCCCCGGCCCTGCTGCTGACCCCAGTCCCGCTGCGTCCTTCAGGGGGAAGATGATCCCTGAGGAGCTGGAGAAGGAGATCGAGAGGGTGAAAAGTGAGGTGAGGCCGGGGCAGGGATGACTGCCAGGGGAGCCCCGTCCCCATGCGCTGTCCCCCGACCCTGACTGATGTCCCCCGTTCCCACACACGGTCCCGTCCCCAGGGTGCCGTGCCATTCTTTGTCAGTGCCACCTCTGGCACCACCGTGCTGGGTGCCTTTGACCCGTTGGGCCCGGTGGCGGACGTGTGCCAGCGCCACGGCCTCTGGCTGCACGTGGATGTGAGTGCCCAGGGGGGGGCCCTGCTGTGCACCCCCAGCCCCGCTTCCCTGCACCCACCCTGCTCTGCCCCATAGGCCGCCTGGGGTGGGAGCGCACTGCTTTCCAGGAAGCATCGGCAGCTCCTTGCCGGCATCGAGAGGTACCAGCAAATGGGTGCAGGAGGTTCTGGGGTTCTGGGGACACAGAACCGCATCCCTTGGAGCCCCCCAACCCTCTCCTTGCTGTAGGGCCGACTCGGTGGCCTGGAACCCCCACAAGATGCTGACAGTGGGGCTGCAGTGCTCGGCCTTCCTGCTCCGAGATGACTCCGTGAGTCCCATGACTGCTGGGATCCCACCGGGACCCCCCTCTGACCCTTGGGACTCCTCAGGACCCCACTGGGAACCCCCTGGAACCTTCTCTAGTCCCTCAGACCCTACAGAAACCCCCTTGGAACCCTCTGGAACCCACTCGGAACTTCTTGGGATGCCCTGAGATGCCTCAGAACCCACTGTTAACTTCCTGGGGCCATTTCTAACCTTCCCAGAATGCCACCAGGATCCCCTTCGGACCCCAACAGGAGCCTTTTGGAGCCCATTGGGACCCCCTGGCCCCTTTGGCACCACCCTGTTATGCCCTGCAGCCCCCCTCAGGACCCCAACAGGAATTCATCAGATCCCCTCTCTAGACCCCAATGGGACGCCCCTGGGACACCCTGGCACTCCTTGAAGGCCCTCAGAACCCAACTGGGAACCCTTGGTACTCACCAAGACCCCCTTGGAACCCCTCGGCCCCTTCCAGGACCCCAACAAGACCCACACGGAGCCCCTGGGATGCCCTAAGATCCTCCGGGATCCCCTGTCATTCCCTGCACCCCACCAGGACCCCCTGGGAACCCCTTGCATCCCTTTGAGGCCCCACTGGGACCCCTGGGGACCCCCCACAGCCACACTTTGACCCCCCCCGTCTCCCACAGGGGCTGCTGCAGCGTTGCCACGGGGCAGGCGCCGCGTACCTCTTCCAGCCCGACAAATTCTACGACGTGATGTTCGACACCGGGGACAAGACGGTGCAGTGCGGCCGCCGCGTCGACTGCCTCAAGCTCTGGCTGCTCTGGAAGGCGGTGGGAAGCGAAGGGCTGGAGCAGCGCGTGGACAGGGCCTTCGCCTGCACCAGGTGAGCGCAGCAGCCGCCGCCGAGTGCCACCACCAGGTGCCGCTGCCCGGTGCTCACACTCCTCTCCGTCCCCAGCTACTTGGCCGCGGAGATGAAGAGACGGGACGGCTTCCAGCTGGTGTTGGAGGTACGCTGCGTTGCGCTGCAGTGCCCCACAGGGGGGATGTGAGCCGCACGGGGGTGGCAGCGGGGAGCATCACCCCGTGGGCCCCTTTGGGGGTGCACAGCGGATCCCAGTATGGAGCCCCCAGTGCCGTTCCCCCCTCTTCTTTCTCCACAGCCCGAATTCATCAACCTCTGCTTCTGGTTTGTGCCCCCCAGTCTGCGAGGCCAACAGGGCTGCACTGATTTTGGGCCGCGTTTGGGGAAGGTGAGGGTGGGATCCGGTGGTCCCCCCTTCTGCCCAGTGCCTGTCCCCACGCGGACCCCCAGCGCCTGTCCCCCCCCAGGTGGCCCCCGCCATCAAGGAGAGGATGATGAAGGAGGGCTCCATGATGGTGGGCTACCAGCCCCATGGCACCAGGCCCAACTTCTTCCGGCAGATTGTCACCAGCCCCGCTGTCACCAGGGCCGACCTCGACTTCTTCCTGGATGAGATTGAGCGGCTCGGATGTGACTTATAGGGTCCCCCTGCCCCCCTCCCCCCCCCCCAGCGCTGTGGGGACACCGGGGACCAAAGGCACTCCCACGTGCTGCACACTGCAGCTCAATAAACACTGAGATGGGTAAAACAAATATGGTTTTACTGTGCTGGGTGCTCGGGTGGCAATCCGAGTGCCACCAACAGCAAAAACGGAGCAAAACTGGCAGGAGCCCTGCAGCAAGTGGTGCTCCTCGGGTCCTGCTGGGTCCGGTCTCGTTCGGTGTCTTCATCAGTGCTTTCTGTGTCACTGCTGTTATCACATAATGAGTGTCACCATTATCACCATGTCACTGTTGTCACAGTTTTAATTGTTTCACAGTCATGGCCGTGCCCAATTCACCCGCCCCCCTCCCCCCCCCCCCGCTGCTATCTGTGCTTGCCCAGAGCGCCCCACGCTGCCCCCACAATGACAACACCTGAGCAGTGTCACCGGGCTAATTGCGGCGGCAGTGGGTGGGGGGCCGCTCCACGGCTTACAGGAGTCCATTTAGGCGGCGTTGTTCACCACGCTGTTGACCAATCTGATCAGGATTGGCACAACCACTTTGTCCAGGAATTTCAAGAGCGTGGAGCGCCAGGAGGGCACCGTCTGGTCCTCCTCCTGCATCTGCTGCAGTGCTGCCGCCTCGCACCCACGGCCCTCCTGCAGCCGTGCCTCGAGCTCCTGTGGGATGAGGAGTGGGCTCAGGACCGACACAACCCCTCCGTGGCGCAGCCACCGCCCCGCAGCCCCTCCGTGGTGCATCAACAGCGTGCTGCTGCCAGCATGAAACCGCCCCGCAGCCCACGGTACAACCAGAGAGCTCCGACAGCGCCGCACAGCGCCGTCACTGCGCTCACCTGCAGGCGCTGAGACAGCACGAGGTTCTGCTCCTCCTGCAGCTGCTGCGCCCACCGCTGCCAGCGCTCCTCCAGCTGTGCCTCTGCTGCCTCTTGGAGGGCTGTCACCTCGGCCAGGGCCACCTGCTGCTGCTCCTGCTGCTTCTCCACCGCCTTCTTGGCTGCAGTCACCTCAGCCAACACCACCTGCTGCTGCTCCAGCTGCTTCTCCACCATCTTTTTGATTGCTGCCACCTCAGCCAACATTGCCTCCTGCTGCTTCTCCAAAATGCAGATCCGCTGCTCCACCTTCTCCTTGACCATTCTCATCTTGGTCAACTCCGCCCTCTGCTGCTGTCGGTGCTCCTCCAGCTGCTCCTCCAGCTGCTTCTCCAGCTGCTTCTCCAGCTTCTTCTCCACCGTCTGCGTGGCGGCTGCCACCTCAGCCAGCACCGCCTTACACTGCTGGTCCACCCAATCTAGCCACATCTCCATCATCTCCAGTCCCTTCACCCGTAGGAACTCCTTCAGCACTGCCTCCGCCTGATGGTACCACCATGAGGCACAGCCATTGCCACCACACCCACTGCCCCTACCCCGGCTCACCTTGACACCCTTGTCAGGCCTCCTCTCGTACTCCTCCAGCACACGCTTCAGGTCCTCCTGGAACAGCCGCATGCCCCCCGGCACCACGTAGTCCCCACGCTTCATGCGGAGCTCCGTGTCCCCCCACAGCTCCCGCAGCACCGCGCAGCACCGCTGCTCCGACGCTTCCTCGTTGCGCCGGCAGAACTCCTCCTTTGCTGCCTCCAGCTTGTCCTGTGCCAAAAGGCAGCACTCAGTGCACGGAAATCACCCCCAGCCGCACGCTGTGATGGTGACGTACCATCAGCAGTGCCTGGTAACACTGCCTGGTGTTGGCAAAGGCGTGGGACAGGAAGAAGGTTCCGGCGCGTTGCTTCCAGTCCCGGTGCACGGCCATCAGCGCATCGTGCGAGGCCGTGGGCAGCACCAGGCCCTGCTCCATGCCCTGCCGGTATTCGGCCACGGCCGCCTCCACCGCTGTGCTGTTCTCAGCTTCAACCACCACCGTGAGCGCGCTCTCCACGCAGGGCACGGAGCCGGTGGTGATGGCTGCCACTGTAAGTCTCCGCCAGGCGTGCTAGCACTGAGAGGTGACAGCCGCCCACACACGTCACCCCACGCACGTCCCCCGCGTGCCACCCGTCCTCGTGCTACCACCGCTCACCTCTGCCTGTCACCTGGCTGCTGTTCAGCAGCACCTTCACTGGCGCCTCTTTCCAGATGTGCTGGCAGAAGGCCTCCTCCTGTTGTCGGAATTGCGGCTGCAGCTGATCGTCCCGCAGCACCTCCATCTGCGCCAGGACTCTGTCAGCCACCGGCTGCTCCAGCAGTGAACAGCTTGTGGTGGGGGAAGAAGTTGCGCAAGCGGCGCTGCAGCTCGTTGTACTTCCTCATCGTGAGCCCTACAGGTTTGATGGGGTGTGGAAGAAGACACTGAGAACTAAAGGCTGTCTCCAAGGGCGTATAACCCCCACGGGATGATGACCCTGACTGGAGAAGAAGCACGAGTAGAAGCAGCGTGTGGCTCTGAGGGGGTGAGCATTTGCACGGGCAGTTATTGCCTGGATGTGAAGGAGACTTAAACGTTCTGTTGATGTGCTGTGGGGATGGAAAGTTACAGGAGGGCGCTTGGAGATGTATATAAGGGAGGTTAGAATCTGCAATAAAGGATTTGGATCGTTCACATCTGAGCCTGTGCCTCAGACACTGCACATCAGCACAGTGCCACTGCCCGTAGGGACACACAGTGACCGGTGGGGATGCACAGTGGCCGCCTTACAGAGCTGTGGGCGCAGTATACGCTCCAGGTACTCATCCCCGCTGATGGGCTGCTCGCTGCTCTCCATCATGAAGTCACGCACAACCCAGACAAAGCCAGGGAAGACACGGGCGAACTCATCTGCTGGCTCAGTGTCAACTGCCTGCGCTCGCACACGCACGCGCAGATCCATCAGCAACCTGTTGGACGTGTCGCCATTGTCAGCACATCGCCACTGTCACCGCATCACCACCCTCCCAGCCATCCCCGTACCACAGGTATTCCAGCATCCTGTGGCCAGTGGTGTGTATGCTGTTGTACACCAGGGTGCTGGAGAGCAGCAGAGCCAACGTGAAGATCCAGGCATCGTTGCAGCTGTCAGCCTGCACCCACAGCCATGTTAGGAGGGATCTGGGGGGGCATGGTGGGAGGTATGGAGCCACCCCCCCCCCCACACACACACCCACCTTTCTGGGGTCTCCCAGCCCCTCGGTGTCCAGCAGCACCAGTGCCACACCAGGTTTGCACGGGTGGGGCAGACACCACATCCAGATGCCCTTCGTTTGCGTCTGCACTGCATTGCCCAGCAGGGAGCCTGTGGGCAGAGCGCCATCAGAAATCCCCCCCCAAATTCTCCCAGAAGGGGGGAACACCTCCCCCTTCAGCTTACCCGTGCACTTCTGTACCAGCCGCTTCATCAGGAAGGACTTCCCGGTTCTGAAAGGCCCAACAATGGTCACCACCACCACTGGCTGAGTGACAGCTGCACAGAAAGTCCAGCGCTGCGGGGTTGAGGGACAGTCTGCAGTCCTGGTTGTGCACCAGGCAGAGCGGAGCCGACATCGGGGGCACCGAAGCCTCCATGGCTCTGCCTGCTGCCTGCAACAGCGCAGGAAACAGCCCCCCCGGCCCGCCCTCAGCCGCTGCTTCCTGTGCTTTCCCAGAAAACCCCGCGCTGCCCCAAAGCGACGCCTGGGCTCTATCAGTGGATATACTGCACGAACCGCTGATAGGGGAAAGAGCGACAGTGTGCCACAGCGGGGTGACAGCGCCCGCCACCTTGCTGGCCACACCGGGCAGGAACAGCACCCGTTGCTCATGGGGGGACAGGGAGTGGGGTTGGGCCCACAGCACCGCGCCGTGGGGCAGCCGGAGCACAGCGGGACTGCAGCACAGCACCTCCACGGAACAGCCGCAGCGCGCCCACAGCACCGCACACACACCGTGACGCGGCGCACAGCCCCGGGCTGTGCCACAGTGGGGTCACTGCGTGTCGGGATGGTGAGATTCTGCCGTGGGGCACAGTGGCACTGCGCTGTGGGGCGGTGGCGCTGCGCTGTGGGGCGGTGTCGCGGTGAGCTGACGGTGACGCCGCGTCGCGCTGCTGTCACTGCGCCGCGTGCCGCCCTCGCGGCCGCGTTTTGGTTTTGCTTTCGGTTCCGCGGCCCCGCCCACCGCCCAGCAGCTCGCTGCTGATTGGCTCCGGGAGGGGGGAAGGGAAGAGCAGCACCGCCTCCCATTGGACGCACCGCGCGTCGCGGGTGAAAGGCGCGCGGCGATTGGTCCGCGGGTGGCACCAACTCTGACCGCCGCGTCGCGGCTGAGCGGAGGTTCGGAGCTCCGCAGTCACAGCAGAGACGTCCCGCAGCCGGCAGTGCGGGGAGCGCGGCGCCCATCCCGGCAGCACTGCCCGACCGCCCCGCCCCGCCCCGCCCCGCCGGGTGCTCCGGGCGTGGAGCCGTCTGCCACCCGCCCGCCTGGGCCGATGCAAAGTGAGAAACGAAGGAACCGATTCGAAGAAACTCAGCAGTGCCAGAAACGCTCAGGATCCACAAAATCAGTGCGGGTTTTCTGATGTTGCGTTTCTTTTGCTTTGCTAAAGCAGAACAATGGGGCAATGTGCCTCCCCATCCACTGCGCTGCAACACAGCCACCATCCACAGCGTCGAGAGGCTCCCGCGGTGCTGCAAGCATACCATACAGCAGTGCGTGCTGATAAGGACGTCTTATCAGGGCATTTTGTGCGGCTGCTTCTTTCCATCAGACAGACTGCGAGGGCAGCGCTGAGCAACGCTGCCGTCACTGCCGCTGCGGGGCGGCTCTGCGCGCTCCGATCCACGGCCGATGGAAACGCAGAGCTGAAAAACGGCATTGGGCCGCCGAGGATTCTGAGGTCACCTCGTTGTGCTCTCTGTGGCAGCGTCTGCGGAAAGAAACGGGCGGTTCCACCTCCGCTTTGCGGTGGGGCACACAGCGCCCGGAGCGGCACACAGATAAACGAGCGGTGCCACTGTGAGCGCGGGCGGCGCAGCTCAGAGGAGCGGCTGTGACGGAGCCCCGTCCTTCCCACGGCCGCTGCGCTATGGGATAACGCTGATATCCCGCAGCTGTTCCGGCTGCTGCTGAGCTCCTATCACTCCACGCCAAGGACGCGCGGCGCAGGGCAGAGGACGGAGCGCCGTTCCGCTCCGTGGGGCGCAGCCTCAGCCCGCGCGTCCCCGCACGTTTTCCTTCCCGATCCCGTTTAACTTTTCCGGGCCATAACGAAGCGTTCTCCCGACGCTCGCGCACAGCGCCGCGTTCCGGGTCGTGCCCGACCCCCTTTCCTGGGTCCGCTTTCCCGGCGCGGAGCGGAGCTCAGGACTACAACTCCCGGCGTGCCCCGCGCGGGGCGCTGCGCGCTGATTGGCTGCGGGAGAGATTTGAACGGGGCGCGTGGCGGGGCTGGAGCTCAGTTGGAGGCGGTGGCGGCGGGGCTGGGGTGAGTCCGGGCGGGGGGGTCTCTGCGGGGCCTGCTGGTGGGGAGTGAAGGGATGGAGGGGCACTGCAGGCACTGGGGGCTGGGAAGGAGGAGTTGGAGGGACCGGGTGTGTGTGGGGGGGGGGGTTGAAGCGGGCTACGGGGCGGGGCAGTGGGAATCTGAGAGGCTTCAGGGTCCGGGATGGCGTAGGAGTGCGGCTGGGGATGGGGCTGCAGTCCTTGAAAGGGAGAGCTGAGGGGCACAGAGGGGGGTTCAGTCCTTGGGGAGGCTGAGGATTGGGGCTGGGGGGGT
The DNA here is from genome assembly GCF_016699485.2 of Gallus gallus. NCBI lineage: Eukaryota > Metazoa > Chordata > Aves > Galliformes > Phasianidae > Gallus > Gallus gallus. The sequence continues at coordinate 1,199,863 of NC_052565.1, read as the reverse complement.
CGGTAAACCTGGGGGGGGCGGGAGACCCTGCAGGGAGGACTGAGGTGTGGTGGGGCGGAATGCACGAGCAGCCTAAGGAACGGCTTTTTGGGGTGGGAGGGGGAGTCGAATACCTGAGGGCCATCGGGGGGGGGGGGATGGGCTGTGAGCATTGGAGGGGAGTGTGGAGTGCTGGGAGCAGTGGAGCGGTGGGAAGTGGGGCGGTTGTGAGCTCTGAGGGGGGTGGGAGAGGGGGGAGAATGGGGCTCAGGGGGTCCCGGAGAGCACTGAGAGGGTCACCCTCGAGTGGTGGGGGAATGGGAGGTCAGTCTGGGGGGGGGTTGCACGCAGTGGGGCGTTTGTGCCCCCCCCCCCCCCTTCCAGCCCACCTCACCCCACCCTCTGCACCCCCAGCGCTGCCATGAATCGCCTCAAAGGCACCGACTTTGTGTCCCGCACCGCCAGCCCGGAGGGCACAGAGGAGCTGCTCAGGGAGCTGTTGGTGAGCTGAGGGAAGGGGGGAGTCAGGGGGGGGGGTCCCACCTCTTTGCTGAGTGGCCCCCAGTCAGACACCGGTGCCCTTTCTCCACCCCCTGTACAGCAATGCCTCTCCAGCAGCACGGTGGTGCCGGGCAGTGTGCAGAGCACGGTGTGCGACCGCGTCCTGCGGGCCTGCGTGCAGCGCCTGGCGGAGCCCGGCTGCGGCCTCACGCACACCGACGCGGTGCTGGCGTTGGCCGAGGCGGCCTGCAGGGGCTTCGTCACCGCCGCCACCGCCCCGCCGAGCCCTCTCTACCTGGAGAAGATCCTCTACTACCTGCTGAAGAACGCGGCTGCCCGCGGCCATCGCAGTGCCTGCAGGCGGGCGGCGGAGCTCCTCCACGCTCAGCTCTGCGCCCACCAGCAGAGCCACGCGCCGTCCGCCGACTTCAGTGCTGTTGTCCATAGCAGCTTCTGCAGCGCTGTGGGGCGCCGCGGGGTCGCTGGGGGACCGCCTGCAGGCCCTGCGCTTCCTGCTGCTGCTGGAGGACGAGGAGGGGGCCTGTGCTGCCCCTGGAGCCGCCCTTCTTCACCTCGCAGACCGCCCGGCAGGCGGTGTTGGCCGCCACTCTCTCCAAAGCCCACCACGCTCCATCCTCGGCTTGCTTTGGCCGGGAGCTGAGGGGTATCCTGACCTCCCTGCGCGAGGGCGCGGCGCGGCCCCCCTCCCTGCCCCAGGCCCTCTGCTTCTTGGAGCTGGCGTTGGAGCAGTGCCGGCAGCTCTGCCAGAGCGGCTGCCACGGGGAGGCGGAGGCGGTGGTGAGGGATGCGCGAGGATTCGTGGGGGGCTCCGAGGCGTTCGGCGAGGCCCTGGCCCTGCTGGAGGCCGGCGTGCAGCTGAGCCGGGCGCTGGCCCCGAACGGGGGCTCAGCAGGGCCGGCCCTGGCGCAGGCGGCGGCAGCGCTGGGCGGCGCAGCGAAGGCCTCGGGGCGCTTCCTCAGGGTGCTGGCCGAGGGCTGCCAGTTCATCACCGCGTCCCTCCACCAGCGTGCCAGGAGCAGCCAGCAGCAGCCGATGCCTCGGGACAACGTGCTCCAGCTCTGCGCCTTTGTGCGGGGGCACTGCCGTGTCCTCGGCCTGCTGCTGCGCGTGGTAGGTCTGCTCCTGGCAGCTGTGTCCCCCTCCCCACTGGTCCCACTGCTGTTGTGGCCGTGCAGTTGATTTTCTCCTTCCTCCTTCCTCCCTCAGGCGCCTCCTGACGGCGTGAAGCAGCGGCTCGTGCTGAAGCAGCTGCTGTACCACAGCCTCCAGCTCTTCACCAGCGTGGCCTGTGACACCTTCCGCTCCTCCCAGGTACTGCTGGTGGCGGGGGCAGCATCTAATGGGGCTGCTGGAGCTGCCCTGGGGATGCGCCCTCAGTCCCCGAGGGGCTCTCCATGGGAACCCCATCCCTCTGACTGCATCCCTCGCAGGTGGCCGGGTGGTCAGGGCAGGAACGGCTGACATTGGGCTGCCAGGACACCGTGATGCAGATGCTGGAGGCTCTGGAGGGACTTCCCCAGAGGGAGCAAGCCAAGTACCTCGACATTACCGGTCAGCGTCCTCACGGCACCAAGCCTGCTTCCCTGGCACAAGTTGGGGGCAAATGTGGTCACACACAGCTCAACGTCTTCCCTTGCTTGTGTGCTGGGGAGCACTGAGGGGGGAGGGTCCCTCTGCCTCCCAGTGTGCGTGGCTGGGGGGGTGCGAGTGGGATAGTCCCTTCCCAACACACCTTCAGTATTCAATTTTCCCCTCAACAGCATCGTGCACGTTTAAGCTGGCATACGTCTTCTACAGCCAGAACCTTCACAAGGAAGCCAGCTCCGTCTCCGAGCTCTTCTGCCAGAGGCTGAAGCAAATAGATGCCTTCAGATTTCCAGAGATACCTCCCGAAAAGGTGAGCGCTTGCGTGGTGCCAAAGGGTTTGAGCTGCAACCTGGTGCCATAGGAGCGAAGGAGAGGAGGGGGACCAACCCCTTACCCCAGGAAGGGGAGCAGCTGCAGGGCTTGGCGGGCATGCAGGGCGCTGAAGCTTCTCCGTGCTCTCCCTGCAGCTGCACAGGTGCTTCAGGCTGCAGGTGGAAAGCTACCAAAAGCTGGGCCTGCTGGAGAGTGCGCTGGCGTCCTGCGTGCAGTGGCTGACGTCGCTGCGGGGCCGCGTTGGGGAGCTGCTGGCGGAGCCCATCGGCCTCTGGGCCCGAGTGAAAATGGACAGCGTGAAGCAGGGAGCGGAGGACTTACGGCTGAGGTGAGGAGCAGCCCGGCGTGCCGCTCTGTGCGGGGAGGCTGCGCTGTGCTGCGCTTCCTTTGGCCTTTAAAAGCACGGGAGCTGAGGCTGTGCAGCCTGGAGAAGGCTCTGGGGAGACCCGAGGGCGGCCTTTCAGTGTTAAACCAGGGCTGTAAGGAAGAAGGGCTCAGTGTGGCTGTGAGGTCCCCTCCAGCCCAAACCGTGCTGCGATTCTGCGGTTAAAATGATACTGTGGAGCTCTGCACCGCGTCCCCACACAGCCCTGTTCCCCCAGAACCCTGAAGGAAGAACTGTCTGCTCACCACCTGGACGCGGACACCTTGGTGGCTGTGCTCTTTGCCGAGCTGAAGGCTTACAAGAGCATCCGTGCCGACACGGGGCAGGAACGCTACAACGTGCTCTGCGACCTGCTGGAGATCTGCTCCGAGGACAGCGGCCGCCTGCATGAGCGCGCTGCCTGCTTGGTGGAGCTGGCCCAGGTCCTTTGCTACCACAACTATGCCCAGCAAACCGACTGGTGGGTGCCATGGGTGTACGGGGTGGCTCTGTCCTGTGGGCACAACCCCTCAGGAGCTTTGGGGGGACCTTGATGGGGTTTAAGGGGTTGGAGTAGTAAGGGGTGGGAGTAGCATTGCCGTGGTGCTCGCTGCCTTTGGGGTGGTTGGGTGTTGGGTGTCCTTTTACGAATGCATTCTGGGGGCAGAAGGCAGTGTTTCAGCTCCCCTCCCTGGCAGCTCCGCGTTGGATTCTGTCCACGAAGCACTGCGGCTGTTGGATTCGGTGCCCCGGAGTGCTGAGAACCGGGAGCAGCTCCTCGATGACCGGGCGCAGGCTCTGCTCTGGCTCTACATCTGCACCCTGGAGTCCAAGCTGGAGGAGGTGTGCGGGGGCACCCATGGCTGCCCAAATGTGTCCCCATGTTTTGCAGGGGGGGGGTCTGCATTGCCCCTTCACCTGCGTCATTGCTGCCTGTAACTTTGCTGCAGGGCATAGCAAGGGAGCAGAGAGTCAAAGCTCTGGGACAGAAGAGCCTGGAAGACTTTGAGCCCAATGACCTCAACTATGAAAGCAGGCTGCAGGAGGATGCATTCCTGAACAGCGGCATCTCCTTCAACCTGCTGACAGAATTGGGTGAGAGCGCAGCGGGTTTGGGTCGCTCATGCTGTACGAAGGGCTCCTCCTGGGTGCCTGGATTTGGGCTGGGAGTGAGGTTAACCCCCTGAGGAAGGGGAGGTGGTGGGGGGGATGTGGGCGGGGAGGAGCGTGCTAGGAGATGCTCCATGGTGGAGCAGGGAAGGGCCCTCTGGGAGGTGGTGGCATTGCTGGAAGTGCCTTCTTCCTGCACACAGTGGTGGTGCTGGTGGTGGTTTCAGTGCTGTGGCGAAGCTGCTCAGCCCCGTGCTGTGCCCACAGCTCAGTCCAAGAGCCTGGACTGATGCCTTAGCCCTATGGAAGCAGCTGCTGGCATCTCAGGGCAGTCCCAGCTGTGCGCAGTGTGGAGCAGACCACGGCCTCTCTTCGTGTTACAGCAGCTCTCTACAGGCTGATGGACAAGGTAACGCTGCTGGGGCTGTGGAGGCACAAGGTCAGCAGCACAACAGCACTGTCCCTGGTTGTACTGTGGGTTTTTCCTGCCTCCAGCCTCTGCAAGCCATGGAAAGCTACCTGCTGGTGCGAGCCCTGTGCAGCGCACTTGGGGACAATTTGGGCACGGCCGGAGCTCTCTGCCAGGTCACCAAACTGCTCCTCCAGCTGGAATGCCCCAGCCTATGCCAAGGCAAGCACCACGGGGAGGAGAGGGAGGCAGGGGGGGGCAGCTAGGGCTGGTCCTGCAGGCCCAGCCCTCATACTGACCCCTTGGCTTCCAGCTCTTCCTGGAAGAGGCAGAGTCCTGCTTGCAGAGAACAGACGGGGGCAGCGACTCCTACCTGCTGCTGCAGCAGACCTGCCTCGTGCTCCGCAGCCAGCTGTACTGCGCCAGCCACCGCGTGAGTCTCCCTGAAAGCCCTTTTGTCTCAGCTGCAGTGCTGGGAGGCAAGAAGAGACCTCGGCGGTTCTGCCTGGCAGTCAATGCCTCTTGCTGCTGACCTGAGCCCACTTTAGCCATGGAGGCTCCCTGGTCTGCAAATAGTGACTTTCTCCTTCTGCTGCCTCCTGCAGATTAAAGATGGCACTGCCCTCTTGCTGGAGGTGCTCCAGAATCCCGGCTCTGCAGAAGACTGCCAAGGTCTGGTACATGCTCCAAGCACAAGTCCTGCAGCTGACCGCCACCTACCTGAGCCTGCCGCCCAGCCACCTCTCGCCAGAAGTTCAGGCAGTACATCTTCACGCAGGGTGAGCCTCCGAGGTGCTGGAAACGCTCCCCAGAAGCACCGTGCTGTGGGCAAAACCCTGGGCAAGCACAGAGCTCAGAGGTTCCTCCGACCCCTTTGGGACTGGGAAGGGAGAGCTGGGTTTTGTGCCAGGTAATTGGTGCCAATGCCCACAGCTGCTCTCATGCAGGGTGGAAGACTCCTGAGACAGCTCTGAGCGAAGCCCACAGGTTGTTACGTGGCATCGTCCTCCTCCTGATGGGCAGCAACGTGCTGGGCTCCCACAAATCAGCAGCAGATATCCGGTTCATAGATTGTGGTGAGTGGATGGGTGGCATGGAAGGATGCATGTGCTCCTTTTGCCTCGCTGGGAGGAGCGGCTTTGTCACCAGCATGTCCCTCCTGTCAGGGGACAACGTACTGCAGAAGTGGCAAGTGCTGGCCGACTTGCTGGGCTGCTCAGAGCACCTGGTGGTCCTCCTCAGCGGGGTGGAGGTGATGTGCAAAGCCAAAGCCTTCTGCTTGGAGGCCATCAAGCTGGCTGTGAAACTGCAGGCGGTCCGATGGTGAGTGACTGTGGATGGGGACAGCCCTGTCCATCCCTGGGCCTGGGGGATGTCCTTTGGTGAGGGGTTGGCCCCCTCTCAGTCGGATCTGGAGCAAGTGGCTCCTCTAATGTTTGTCCTGGGGCGTGTTATCCCAGGAGCTCAGCTTGCCAGTTGAAACCTGAACAGCACTGGGAATTGAGCAGTGGCTTTTTGGGGCTCTGAGGGCTGTTTTCCCTCCCCAGGTGTGCATCCTTCCTGGTGCTGAAGGCTCAGCTGGAGCTGCAGCAGAGTGAGCTGGAGCTGAGCCACTGGAACCTGCAGCAGGCTCTGTTCCTCCTGGAGTCCGGCACCGGTGAGTCTCTGCTCCGGGCTTGGGCGAAGAGAGGGGGGGCTGCTTCTGGGGCTTAGGTGAATTGGGGCTGCTGTAGGAGCTTCCCAAACCACCCTCATCCCTGCCTGCAGAGTTTGAGGCTGATGAGAAGCAGCGAGCCCCCCTGAAGATCTTGCCCAGGAAGGGCAAACCAGAGGGCAGGAAGCAGCGGGATGAGGGCTCTGAGCTCCCGGGAGAAGATGAGGGCTTTCTGAAGGGCCCTGCAGCTGGAGTTTGTGGCCATGGTGAGCGGCCTGGAGAAAGCAGATGACCTCAGCTCCTCGCCACAGCTGAAACCCAAGAGGAAGAGGAGGCTCGCCTTCCTCGCCCACCCCGCTGCCTGCCCCTGCTGCCTCTGCTCCGACCTGACCCTGTCGTCCCTCTGCCTCCGCTGGCTGCTCTGCTGTGCGCGGGGTGAGCTGGCGGCCGGCAGTGCAGCCGAAGGGCTGGGGCTGATCCAGGCCACCCTGCAGCGCTGCGGCACCGTGGGCCCTCGCTTCACCGTCCTGCTGCAGGACAAGCTGGGCAGTGGTCACGAGGCACCTGCACTGCGGCTGTTAGATGATTTGGTGGCCACCGGCTATGCCGCACTGGCCCTTCACAGCCTGGACTGGTCTCTGTCCTGAGGAGAAGCTGGAGGAGCACCTGAAAGCCGGTCTGTCTTTCCTGGCATCCTGCAGCCTCCACCTGCCCAGCCTGGGGGTCTCCAAGGCCAGCCTGCTGCTTGCCAAAGCCACGGCTGCTGTTTGCCGCTTGGCCGCCAAGCACAGGAGGCTCTGTGGACGCTGTCTTTGCCTCTGCTTGGGCTTGGCAGCCAGCCCCACTGAGCCCCACCGAGCCCAAAGCAGCAGCGGCTGCGCCCAGGATGGACAAAGCTCAACTAAAGAGGCTTAAAAACAAAGCGGCAACCACAGCAGCCCCTGTGCTCAAACCCAAAGCCAAGGAGACCCAGAGAGCAAAGCCCCCCTCGGTGGGAGATATCAACGATGCCTTTCTCGTGACCGATTCCAACACAGAGCCGCCCGCTGCTGTTGGTCAGACTGTGACAAAGTCCTGCACCACACGCCCCAATGCCCGTCCCCTGCAGCAAAGCACGTGCACAGGGCTCTGTGGCATCCCCTGCACGGAAACCCAGAGGGAAGAAGAAGCAGCAAGCCAAGAGCACAGACACCGACGATGCCTTCGCTTTGGGTGACTCGGACAGCAAGGTGCCTCCCATTGTGGTCCGGCCGGCAGCAGTGCCCTGCACTCCGTGCCAGAAGCCGTCCTGTCCTCTAGCCAAGACATACACCCGGGGGGCTGCGATGTCCCTACGGCCCAGGGCTCCCTTCACCGTGTTCAGCGAGGCCTCGCCACCACTCAGCAAGTCACAGCTCCTGAAAGCACCCAAAGCCTGTGGGAAAACCAGATCCCGGCTGCCGGTAAGTGGGGCAGGAGGAGGCCAGGTAGCCCCGGGTGCCAGGTGCAGCCCTGCCACCCCTTTGTCCCCCTCCTGCAGGTGACATTCAGTGATGACAGCGACACCGAGGGTCTCAAATCAGTGCTGAGCCCCATTGCTGGCAAAGCACCCATTGCCGGCTGCAAGACGCCGAAGTCAGTGTGCTGCTCAAAGAGAGCTCTGCTCCCCCGGTCCTTGGAGATGGGGGGCTCCCAGCTGAGCTCCTCCTCCGTGGGCAGAGGCTGTAGGAGCAGCACCCGGCCCCGGCGGGGGACGCACAGCTGGGGGCACCGAGAAGAAGGAGCGGGCAGGCACGCAGGGCTCCGAGCTGGAAAGGGGATGAGGAACGGGAGCTGCTGTGTGCCATCGAAGAGAAGGAAAAGGTGGAGGAGCAGGTCAACGTCAGCTTGGAGCTACTCCAAGCCTCTGAGGATGAAGCCCAGGGTGAGCTGGGGAAAGGAAATGGGATTGCTGGGAGCTTTCGCCTCACCCCAAGCTGCACATTCCCCCTGCTGGCCCCAGCAAGGGGACCAAGTGTCTTGTTTTATTCCACAGGTGGAATCCAACGCAGGCTGGAGGGCGCGGACATGGAGCTCGAGGGGCTGCGGCAGGAGGTTGGTGGAGAGGTCCTGGCACGGCAGAGGCTGGGCAGTACGGAGCCCCTGTGCCTCAGCGCCCCTGCACAACGTGCTGCCAGCTGTGGATGGTGAGCAAACGCGGGGCTGCGGGGTCAGCTTTTGGGAGCAGGGAGCTGAGGGTGAGCTGTGAGGTGAGTGCTGTGTCAGTGAAAGTGCCACGTGGGAGGAAAACAGAGGAGGATTGTAACGAGCTGCCCAGGGAAGCTGTTGAGTTTCCATCCCTGTGGATTTTTAGGATGTGTAGCTGGGGGTACTTAAGGACGTGGTGTAGTGGTGGGCTTGGCAGTGTTGGGTTAACAGTCAGGACTTAATGACCTCAGAGGTCTTTTCCAACAGAAATGATTCTATGCAAACAGCACAGGGAATGCCAGGGTCACCGTGGGGCTTCTCTGCCTGATCCCAGATCTGCTGCTCTGTCCCTTCCAGACGCCTCCTTGCTGGACACTGCCTGCGGGCTCCTGAAATCTGCCTTCAGCTGCATCAGCCACTGCCCACCCGGCACAGCTGTACAGCCAGCTCTGTCAGCTCCTGGCTCTGGCCACGGGTGATCAGGACCCCATCACCACTGCCTACCTGCTGGCTGAGTCTGTCTCGGTCACCACGCGCCATCAGCTGCTCAGTATCATCCACAAGAAGCTTCAGTAGGTCCCACAGCTCCCTGCCATCATCCCCAGAGCATCCCTGGGAAGGGGCTCAGCAAGCAGGGGTGTTTTGGGGGTGACTGTTCCTCCCTGGTTGCCTTTGCAGTAAGGAGAAGAAAGCAGCAGCAGATGTGGCTGAGCAGCTCCAAGGGCTGACCCTGCAGGATAAGGATGCTCCTTCACACCATTCACACCACCTGCCACCTCACTGAGCTCCAGGACCTCTTCAGCTTCAGCCCCACGGGTGTGGAGCCCCAGGAGTGCACCAGCTTCAGTGAGCAGCTGCAGCAGATCCCAGCTGGTGAGGATCGATCCAAACAGAGCCCCAGAGGGTGCTGCCTGGTGCCTGAAACCCTCAGGGCTCACCTGAAGGTCTGTGGGTGACTTTTTCAGGGGTGACTGTGTGCGTGCTGACCCTGGTGAGCATCCAGCCCACCTCCGTGGGGGACACACTGCTGCTGACACGGTTGGAGAGGGGCAGCGCTCCCATCACTGTCCGCATCCCAACTGCGCACACCAAGGTGAGGGAAGGGCTGGGTGTGGAGCGGTGGGGATGAGCCAAGGGGTGAGATCACAGCTCCTGTCCTCTTCCAGACCCCGCTGAGCTCAGTGCTGAGTGACTTCGACTCCATCCAGAAGGAGCAGAAGGATGCCAATGGCTACACTGAAAAGAGAGCCTGGTGGCTGTGCCGCTTCGAGCTGGACCAGAGGATGAAGGCAGGCAGAACCATAAAATCACAGTACAGTTGGGTTGGAAGAGACCTTAACGCCCACCCACCCCCAACCCCTGCAGTGGGCTGCTTGCCACCCGCCCCACACTTCCCCGGGCTGCAGTGCCGGGGCCTCACCGCCCTCTGGGTACAGAATTTCCTCCTCACGTCCAACCTAAATCTCCATTCTTGTACTTGAAAGAGACTCTCCCTTGTTCTATGACTATTTACTTGTGGTAGAAGCTGTTCCTCTCCTGTTTATCATCTCCCATTAAATACTGAAAGGGTTGTAGTGAGGTCTCCCTGGAGCCTTCAGGTCTCCCTTCAGCCTTCTCTTCTCCAGGCTGAGCAATCCCACCTCCCTCAACATTTCTTTATAGGAAGGGTTGCTTCAGCCCTGTGAGCATCAAAAGGCAAAATACACCCCATGCCCACACCCCGAGGGGGCTCGGACTGCCCATGACTCCGTGTTTTCTCTTGCAGAACCTCATTGAGACGCTGGAAATGCAGGTGCTGGGTTGCTGGAAGGCAGCGCTGCTCCCTGCAGCCCAGGATCCCCTGCTGGCTGAGGAAGCTGCCCGTTTATGTGCTCAGCTGCAGCAGTGTGGCTGGTGGGGCAAAGATCCGACCCTACTCAAGGTGCGGAGCTCCCGGGGTTCGGGGTTGGGGTGGGAGGTGGGCTTCCATCCCCTCTCACACCTGTCCCTTGCTGCAGGTGCTGCTGAACGCCGCTGCCCTCCTCAGCCCTGCTGATGTGCAAGCCCTGGCCGTGGGGCTGTGCCCAGCTCAGCCCAGCAGAGCCCGGCTCCTCTTGCAGGAGGCTCTGGACAAGCAGAAAAACAGCACAGCGGGAGCCGGGCGGTTCCGTCATCCTGGTGCTGGATAAGGTAAGATCCCAATGCTGCCACTACTTGCGTGGCTCTGCTGCTTGCTGCGCTGCTCTCACCTTCCTCCTCCTCCTCCTCCTCCTCCTGCAGCACCTGCAGAAGCTGCCCTGGGAGAGCATGGCGTGCCTGAGGGACCTGCCCGTCACCCGGCTCCCATCCCTGCGCTTCCTCCTCAGCTACACCCTGACACAGAGGGTGAGGTGGGGGGGGACCCAGATCTGCATGGGCTCAGTACCCCCAGTGCTGGGCTGAGGCTGACTTCTCCCTCTTTGTCCCTCCTTTTTGTCCCTCCTCTCCTTCCCTGGAGCAGCAGACAAACTCCGTGCTGTGCCGCGGCATTGACCCCAGCAGGACCTTCTATGTCCTCAACCCTCAGAACAACCTCTCGAGCACTGAGGAGTGTTTCCGCAGCTGGTTTGAGAGGTGAGAGGAACCGGAGGGGGTTCCTGCAGGGGAAGGGGGGGGGGGGGGGGGGGCATTCACTCTCCCACCTTTCTCACCTCCTGCCTTGCAGTGAACCAGGCTGGAGAGGGGTGACAGGATCAGTCCCCAGCCAGGAGCAGATGCAGGCAGCGCTGCTGGAGCACGATCTCTACATGTGAGCACTGGGGGGGGGGCAGAGGGTGGGGTTGGGTGCTGGAAGTCTGCATTGGGATGGGGCTGTGCGTATGATGTGGGGCTGGGTTGGCTGTCATTCCACCTGGCTCACCCCACTGCGTTCCCTCACAGCTACGCGGGACACGGAGCCGGTGCCCGCCTGCTGGACGGGCAGACCATCTCCCAGCTGCAGTGCCGTGCTGTCGCTCTGCTCTTCGGCTGCAGCAGCGCCGCCCTCGCCGTGCGTGGCAGCCTGGAGGGTACGGGCATTGTGCTGAAGTACATCATGGCTGGCTGGTGAGTGGCAGGGCGCTGTCGGCAGCGGCTCCCTCTGCCCCCATCCCACTCAGTGCTGCTGTGGCCGTAAGTCTGAGAGATGTCCTCCCCGTTCTCTCAACTCGGGAGCGTTTCCAACCCAATGTGTCCTCGTTGTGGGTCGCAGGTAGATGAAGGAGAGGTGTTTTTTTAATTGGCAATAACTCAATCTTTAATTGTGCTGTTTTGCCCAAGGCAGTAAGCACAAAATGCCCGCTGCGGTGAGATGAGATGTTTGCAGCTCCTTTTCTCCCCCTTTTGGGGTCAGAGTGGGGCCAGGCCCATTCTAACCCCCCTCCCACCCCTGTGCTCCCCGCAGCCCCCTCGTCTTGGGCAACCTGTGGGACGTCACCGACCGCGACATTGACCGCTATGCTGAGGCACTGCTGCGTGCCTGGCTGGGGGCTCCTCGGCCCGGAGCCCCCCTTCTCCACTACATGGCCGAGGCCCGGCGTGCCCCCCGCCTCCAGCACCTCATCGGGGCCGCCCCCGTGGCCTATGGGCTCCCTGTGGCCCTGCAGTGACGCAGCGGGGGGGGGGGCTGCACCCCCATTGCATACACAGTCACGGGGCTGCGTTTGTCTCGTTGTAATTTCTTTTAATTGCTGTGTTTTTATGGTCAGAGGTAAATAAAGTCGTTCCTCATGAATGGGGCCTTCCTCCCTTTGCTTTTTTCCTCTCTTCTGTCCTCTATTCTTCTCCCCCCCCACCTGTTGGGGGGTGCGACGGGTTTGCCGCCTCCTTTTGGGCTGTGGCTTTCCCCCTTTGGGGCAACATCAGTGAGAAACAATGGGGTTCCAGCTCCCTCCCCCCTTCTTTTGCAGGGGAGGGCTCTGCGGCCTTTGGGGGTCCCTGAAGCTTTTTTTGGGGGGGGGCGATGTGGGGCCGCGCTGTGGCCGCGCGGTGGCGGTGGTGCCGCCCTCCCGCCGCCGGGGGGCGCTGTGCGGCGCGGCGCACCGCGAGAGGCGGCGCAAGATGGCGCAGGCCGTGAATGTGGCGGAGCTGCCGTTGCCGCAGCTGGAGGTGCTCAAGAACCAGCTGGACCAGGTTGGGGGGCGCCCGGCCGGGCCTGGGGGGCTGAGTGGGGCGTAACGGGAGCGTGGGGCCACGCTAGGCTGGGAAGAGTCACGGGGAGGCGTTTGTGAGGCCCGGGGAGGGCGTGTGGGGCCGGAGGGGGGGATACGCGCGGCCTGTGTGGTAGGGCGATGTGCGGGGAAGGTTTGGGCCTCGCGGGGGATGTGGGGGGCTTTGAAGGGATGGGGGGGGCTGTAGGACCTCGGAGGGAGATATGGGGGTCTGGTGTGGGGCCGGGCTGCTCCGTAGGCTGTTCTGTGGTAGGAACGGCACATGCTGTGGGGCGGCACTGCAGGGCTGGCCGGGTGATGAATGTCATCTCAGCCTGGCACGTTCAGTGCCCCCCACACCTCTGTGCCTTCACACGGCTGTTTCCTGCTGTTCCCCCCCACACCCCATGCCTGCCCCCCAGGGCCTGCAGGCCTCACTTCCTGCTCTTCCTACGTAAGATCCTGGGGCTATTCCCCATCCCATCCCATCCTGCCCACTGTAGGGACCCCCCCCCCACCAGGATCCAATTAGTCCCACTGTCCCTCTACCCACTCCCCCCCATGGTGGGGCTGTGCTCTCTCCCCAGGAGGTGGAATTCCTGTCGTCCTCCATCACTCAGCTCAAGGTGGTGCAGACCAAATACGTGGAAGCCAAGGACTGCCTCAACGTGCTCAACAAAAGCAATGAAGGCAAGTGGGACTCCTGAGAGACTGCAGGTTCTGCTTCTCTCCTTCCTGGCTCTGCTGCCCAAAATTGCTTGAGAGCTCCACCTCCTGCCCCTCTCAGTTCTTTGGGGCTCTGGTTCCCTTTCCCTGGGGGGGTTGGCCAGGTGTGACGCACATCTGGGGGAACAGATGTGGCTGTAACACCCTTCCCAGATGCTTTGGGTTGTGTTTTGGCTCTGGGGGCTCCCCTCGCTCCCGTGCTCACACATCTCTGCTGGTTCTTCTGCAGGGAAGGACCTGCTGGTGCCGCTCACCAGCTCTGTATCCTTTGCGGTCCCCACAGCCTCATGTTGTTAACACCTCCAGCGCCTTTAGGGTTGGCAATTCCAGCCCTTGGTGCCTTTGATCTGTCACTAATCCACACCAGCAGTATGGCGTGGCCTTGCTGGCACCCGGGCTCTGCCCCGGCTCTGCTGAGCTCAGCTCCCAGAGCTGCGTCACCGTCCCGGCTCCCCACTTTCCCTGACCGCCCCTGCCAGATGTACGTCCCTGGGAAGCTCTCGGACGTTGAGCGCGTGCTGATCGATGTCGGAACCGGCTACTACGTGGAGAAGGTGAGGGCTGTGCGCCCGGATCGCCGCGGGGCGGCTTGGCAAATGCAGCGCGTTCCCTTTGGAACCGCTCCTCCTGTTTGTGCCGCAGGGCGCAGGCAGGCAGGCTGCTGCTGCTGCTGCTGCTCCCGCTGCTGCTGCTTCCTGATGGTGCACGCAGGGTGCGACTTTTGAGCCCCGGGAGGGGAATGCAGTTCCCAGGGGTGCTCGCTGCCTTTTTGCGCCCGGCGGCCGCGCTGCGGTGTGCGGGCGGTGTGGGCTGAGCCCAGAACAGCCGCCTGTCGGCGGTGGGTGGCAGACAGGGCTGCCTCCCGTGGGGGCCCTGCAGGGACTCAGCGCCTCGGCGCCGCTTTTGCCCTTTATCCACCCAGACTGCAGACGATGCCCGAGAGTTTTTCAAGCGGAAGATCGACTTCCTGACCAAGCAGATGGAGAAGATCCAGCCCGCGCTGCAGGAGAAGCACGCCATGAAGCAGGGTAAGGGCCGGCACCGCCGTGGCTCCGCACTCGGGGCTGTCAGTGGCCCCTCACCAACCCGGTGCCTCTTCCCACAGCTGTGGTGGAGATGATGAGCCAGAAGATCCAGCAGCTGACGGCCCTGGGGGCAGCGCAGGGGGCCACCACCAAGGCGTGACCTTCAGCCTCAGCACCTGCCTTCCTCGTCCCGCCAGGGAGCGGATCAGAGAGCGCTGCAGGGAGCAGAGCGTTCCGTCCCCGTGTTGTCCCCACGCTCCTCACGCGGTCGCTCCGATCTGAAGCCGCGCGGCACTGCGATGTGAAGCGCGAGCCAAACCTTCCCTCATTGTTAAGCAGCACTTTGCTGCCAGCACAGAGAATAAACACGACGTGGGCACGGCCCGCCGCCCGTTACTGCTTCTCGAACTATGGGACGTGGGGTCCTGCTCCCTCAAAAAATGCCTTGATACGGGGCAGTGTGATCCAAGGCATCGCTCCCAGCCCCTCCACCTCCCCTGTGTGACGGGGTGAGGACACAGCGGAGCCCCCCCGCCCCGACACAACTCACCCACATCCCCCAGACAGAAGTGCTTTATTCTACAGCCATCCCGCTGCGCCCCACATCCCGGCCCCTCGCGTTGCTGGCGGTGCGGCGCTGCTTCTACCCTACACGCCCCCACCCCGCGCTATATACACCTATAGGGTCCAACCCTACACGTTCACCGTGGGCTCGTGGTCCGGGGCTCCAATCCTGAGCCGCTCCGTCCCTGGGCGGGTGTTCCCCCCCCCGGCCCCAGCTCAGTGCATGAAGACGGGTTTGTGGACGCGCTTGTGGCGTTTGAGCGTGGCGCTTTTGGCGAAGCTGTCCCCGCACTCCACGCAGATGTAGGGCTCGTGGCCGTGCGCCTGCGCCCGGTGCAGCTCCAGCTCGGCCCCGTCGCAGCAGCTCAGCCCGCACTCGGGGCAGGCGGGCGGCTGGCTGCAGGCTGCGTGCACCCGCTGGTGCTTCAGCAGGTTGGTGCTCTGCGCGAAGCCGCGGCCGCACTGCCCGCAGCGGTGGGGCCGGGCCCCCGAGTGGGTGCGCTGGTGCTTGATGAGGTTTTTGCTCTGCGTGAAGCTCTTCCCGCACTGCCCGCAGCTGTAGGGCTTCTCCCCGGTGTGGATGCGCTGGTGCTGGATGAGGTTGGAGCTCCAGCTGAAGCTCTTCCCGCAGTCCCCGCAGCGGTACGGCTTCTCCCCGGTGTGCGTGCGGCGGTGCTGCACCAGGTGTGAGTTCTGGCTGAAGCTCTTCCCGCACTCCCCGCATGTGCTCGGCCGCTCCCCGGTGTGAGTCCGCTGGTGCCGCAGCAGTTTGGACCAGTGGCTGAAGCTCTTCCCGCACTCGTTGCAGATGAAAGGGCGCTGCCGGCCCCCCCGCAGCCGCCCCCCGCTGCCCTCCTGCTCCTCCTCGCCGTAGCCCCCCACGGCTGAGCCCCCGGCGCCGCGGCCCCCCACTGCCCCCCGCTTCTTGCCCTTGGGGGTCAGGGGGAGGGGGGGGATGACGCTCTGTCTGATCTCCTCTGGCAGCACCTCCTCCTTGCAGTCGCTCACAATGCCGTCGTCCACTGTGGGGCGGACGGAGAGAAGCTGGGGAGGGGGCTGGGACCCCCCCGAGGCCGTCTGTCCCCCCCCTGACCTCCCCCCGGGGCTGTTTGCCCCCCCATCAAGACTCTCTCACCCTCTTTTTGGGGCTGATTGCCCCCCCACCGGATCTCTGCCCCTTCCCTGCCCCCCCCCCCCCCCTCCCCCGGGGCTGTTTACCTCCCACTCCAGCGTCCCCCATACCCCCTCCTCACCGATGCAGACCCTCCGCACCATGCCTGCCTCCTCCGGGTCGTGCAGTTCCACCACGCAGGGCTCATCCTCCTCCATGGGGACAGCTGGGGGTTCTGGGGGCACCCAGACCTCAGTTGAGCACAAGACTCCCCACTCCTCCCTTTGTACCAGCACAGGTCCCGTTGTGCCACCTCAAATCCCACTGCTCCACCTAACCCCCCCCTTGTGCGCCCCAAAATCCCTTTGTGTCCCCCCAAATTCCTTTATGCCACCCAAAAGTCCCCTTCCTGTCCCCCCCAAATCCCTCTGTGGCCCCCCAGTCCCTTTGTGCTTCCCCAAATCCCTTCGTGACGCCCCATATCCCTTTGTGCTACAGATCCCAATGTGCCACCACCTTCCCATCCCCTCATGCAACACTACGGTCCCTTTGTACCCCCCTGTATCCCTTTATGCCCCCCCCACACCCCTTCATGTCCCCCTCCTCACCTCTGCTCAGGGGATGTCAGTGGCTCTAAGGGGACAGCGGCACAGATCTGGGGATGGGGGGACACACACAGGTGGTGACAGCCTGGGGACCAAAGGGCGAGGGGGGGGGCAATGAAGTACTTGAACCCCCCCCCTTCCATTGATGTACTGGACCACAACTGCGGGGGGGGCAGGGGGGCGCGGACAGGATCCTGGGTGGGGGTGGGCAGAGCTGTGGGAGGGGCAGATCCGAGGGGGGTGGTACTGAATCGTACGGGGGGGGTAACCGGATCGGGGGTGGGGGGGGCTCATAAGGTGCTATAGGGGGGACCGGATCCGAGGTGGGGGTTCGTTGAAACCGGGGGGGGGGGCGGATACTGGGAGGAGGAACCGGATCTCAGCGGAGAAGAAACGGATCCCGGGAGGGGGGTGGGGGGGGGGGGGGGGGGGGGCAGACCGGGGTGGGAAACACACGGGACGGGGGGGTGCGCAGCTCCGCTCTGAGCGATGCGGCAGACGGAGGGAAGGGGGGGGGGGGCACTGCGGGCGGCGGTCGGGGCCATTTTGACGGAGCGGTAGCGCCGGGGGATGGGGGGGGGGCACAGCGCGGCCCAACATCTCCGCCCCCCCCCCACCTCCCCGCTCCCTCCCCCCCCCCCCGCCCCCTCCACCCCCCCCCCCGCTCACCGGGCCCCGACGCGGAGCCACCGCGCCGCTTCCGCCGCTTCCGCCGCCCGGCCCGGCCCGACCCGAGGGGGCGGCGGCGGATCCGCGCCGGCGCCGGGGGAGAGAGGGGCGGGGGCGGCCCGGACCCCCCCCACCCCCACCACCGCCTCCCCCCCACGGAGCGCGGCCCGGAGCTGCGGGAGCGGAGACGAAAGGGGGGGGGTGGGGGGGGGTCGTGGTGGGAGCGCAGCGCGCCCGCAGAGCGCCCAGTGCAGCTCCCAGTCTGCCCAGTGCAGCTCCCAGTGCAGCTCCCAGTCTGCCCAGCGCATCCCCATTGCGCCCGGGGCTCCCGCAGAGGTTTCCAGTTCATCCCGCAGTTCGCTCAGCGCACCCCAAAACCACTCCGTTTACCACCGTTTTCGCAGTGCCCCCCCATGGACCCCCGCTGTACCCTCCGGTTTCCCCATTGTGCCACAGAACAGCTCAGAGCAGTTCCCAGTTTGCCCAGTGGGCCCCCCCCGGTTTCCCAGTGTGCCCCAACACCGCCCGGCACCACGCTGTCCCCCAGACCCCCCAATCTGGGGGCAGAAGGAGCCCTGGGGGGGCGGCGGAGGCCTCTCACATAATGGAGAAACTGAGGCACGGCGCCCCCCCCGCCCCCCCCCCCGGCAAAGCCGGAGCCCCAAACCGGGCCCAGCGCCCCCATACGCGGGGATTGGGGCTCTGGGGGGGTCAGCCCGGGGCTGGGAGTACCCCAACGCCGCCCCCCACCCCTCTCTGTGCCTCAGTTTCCCCCCACCAAGCGTTTATTATTGGGGGGGGGGGGGCGGCGGCCGCGACGCACAAAGGAAACCCAAATCGCTCCCCCCGCCGCTCCCCCCCCATCGTGTCACCCCCATTCTACCGAGCGAGAAAAGATGGAGGGGTCCCTAAAGCGCATCCCCCCCCCCCCCCGCATCACTCACCTCAGGGGATCGCAGCACGGCTGGGAAGGGGGAGGGGGGGCTGGAAGGGGGGGGGGGCGAGCGCTTTTGGGGCGTTTTCCAGCGGTTTCGGGGCTTCGGGGAAAGGCGGCGGCGAAGCGGCGGTGGCGACGGTGGGGGGGGGGGCGTTGGGGGGGGCCGGGAACAGGAAGGTCTCAGCCGCAGCCCGGACCCCCCCCGGCCCCGGGGAGCGGCGGGCGGATGCGGCGGGGCCGGGAGATGGGGGGGGCACGAGGCGGGGGGGGGCATCTGCTCGGATCCCCGATCCCCCCGCAGTCATTGGGCGGGGAATCCCGCTGCCCCCCCCACCCCCCCTCCCAGGAATTGTTAGATATTTATTTATTTTTAATGCCTTCCCCCAGACTGCAGCAGGGAGGAGTTGGGATTTTGTTTCCTCCTCGTTATTATTTTTTTCTCAGGGGCTGCCGCACTGTTTTGGAAGGGGATGGGGGAACAGCGCACAGCCCTTCCCCCTCCCCCAGCCCCGCGTCCCAGCTTTGTGTAACGGCTCCGGATCTGACCCCAAGCACTTCCCCGTCCCATTAATTCGTGGCTGGAAATGATGCAATGAGGGCAGCGCCCGCTGAGCACTCAGCGAGGCCTTAATCCCCCCCTGACCCGGGGCCCTACGTCCCCATCCCATCCCCATCCCATCTCCATCCCTATCCCCACCCCATCCCAGTCCTTATTCTCACCCTCCTCATCCCCATCCCATCCCATCTCTATCCCATCTCCATCCATCTTCATCCCATCTCCATCCCACCCCATCCCATCCCATCCCATCCCTATCCTCATCCTTATTCTCATCCTCCCTATCCTCATCCCCATCCCATCCCCATCCCCAACCCACATCATCCCCAACCCCATTCCCATCCCACCCCATCCCATCCCATCCCTATCCCCATCCTTATTCTCATCCTCCCTATCCTCATCCCCATCCCATCCCCATCCCCAACCCACATCATCCCCACCCCATTCCCATTCCCATCCCAATCCCATCCCATCCCCACCCCACGATGCTAGCCCCCCATGTGCAGGCAGTGCCATGCGGTGTGGGCATTATTCCTGCCGACACCACACTCTCCAACTGAGAGAACTGGAGAACCCATCCCTACTGACCCATCCCATGCAAAGCGCGGCCCCATCAGCGGCCCTACAGCACGACCCCGGCCGGGCAGTGCGGCTCCAGCGCCTTTTATTGGTTTGGGCTGCAGCCCCGACCGCCCCATTGCGTTCCCTCTCCCAGCACCCCATCCCGCTTTCCCCTCATCGGCTTTTGGGGTTTCTGGGTGGGGAGTCGGGTCCGGCACCGCACACCCACCCCGCAGCCCCATCCCGGGAACGCGGGTGGGGGGACTGAGACCAACGCTGCTCCCCATCCCTACGGCGGCGTCCCAACTACGCCGAGTGCAGCTTCTGGTGCCGGCGCAGCTGGGATTTGTGGCGGAAGCCCTCCCCGCACTCCACGCAGATGTAGGGCTTCTCGTCGGTGTGGGTGCGTCGGTGCCGGATGAGGTTGGAGCTGACGCTGAAGCTCTTCCCGCACTCCCCGCAGCAATAGGGCTTTTCCCCGGTGTGGGTCCGCTGGTGTTGGATGAGCGCAGAGCTCTCGCTGAAGCGCTTCCCGCAGACCCCGCAGCTGTAGGGTTTCTCGCCGGTGTGGATGCGTTGGTGGGTGACCAGGTTGGAGTTCTGGCTGAAGCCCTTCCCGCAGGCCCCACAGGTGTAGGGTTTCTCCCCGGTGTGGGTGATGCGGTGCCTCACCAGGTCCGAGCTGCGGCTGAAGCCCTTCCCGCACTCCCCGCAGATGGTGGGGCGCACGCGGCCGCCCCGCAACCCCAGCAGCTCTTCCAGCGGCCCCAAAGCCGGCGGGTGCCCCAAAGCTCCGCTCCGGGACTGCGCTGCTGCTGCTTTCCGACGCCGCTTTGCAGGGCGACCCGGTGCCTCACTGCCGGGATGGGCTGCGGGGAGAGCGGGGCTGGGCTCCGAGATGGGGGCTGTGACCCCTTCACCCCTTCCCCGTCCCCTTCTTTGTCCCCCTATCACCTTCTTCATCCCCTTCGCTCCTTCCCCACCCCCTTTGCGGCCCCTCCATCCCCACTACCCCATTTCCATCACCCTCTCCATGTCCTCTTCCCCTTCTCCATCCCCTTTGCATTGTCCCAATCCCTTTTCCACCCCATTTCCATCCCCTCTTCCCCTTCCCCATCACCTCCATGATCTCTGCCTCCTCTCCATCCCTTTTCCACCCACTCCACCCCCACATCCCCACCTTCATCCCACTCTTCGTCCTCTCCATGCCTTTCCCATCCCCTCTGCCCCTTCCCTGTCCCTTTTCCACCCTCTCCACCCTTCTTTTCCCTTCTCCATCCTCCCCACCCCACCCCCAATCTCTCCACCCCATTCCCACCCCTTCTCCACATTTTCTCCATCCTCTCTACCCCCTCCCCATCCCCTCCCCGCTTTGGGGACATCCCTGCACCCTAAAATTGGTGTCTCCCCACACAGTGAGGCACTGAGACATCCTCATGTTATGGGATCGGGGCATCTTCGCGCTGTGGGATTGAGGTATTGCCATATTATGGGATGTGGGCACCCTGCACCCCCAGCTCCAGGACACCCCCACACTGTGGGATCGGAGCACTCCAGGGCTGCCCCCCCCCCCCCCCCCTCCGAGTGCCCCACAATCGGGTCAACCCCCCCACTCCCACGCGTGGGACCCCCCTCAGATTCCCGGCCCGGTCCTGGGGGGAGTGGGAGCTCACCTGTGGCGGTGCTCTCGGGGTCCCGGGGGGGGTCCGGGCCTGAGGGCCCCCCCTCTGCGTCCATCATGCCCGGCCGGGAAACGCTGTTGGGGGGCGGCGGGCGGCGGGGGCGGGTAAAGTAAAGCAAAGAGACGGGGTGAGCGCGGGGAGGGGGGGGGATTACAAGCACCGTCCGCGGCACCAGGACCCCCCCCCCGCACTCACACGGCGGCTTTGCCCCCTCCCCCCCGAGCTCACCGGGGCCAGGGGGCGGCAGTGGGGGCTCCAGTGATGGCGCAGCTGTTGTCCCCCGACCGCCCCCCCCCCGCAAAAAAATACAATGCACCCGCAGCGGGGACGGGGACGGGAGCCCCCAGCCGGGGGTTGCGGGGGGACCCCGGCGTGCGGCCCCGCGTGGTGCTGGGGGGGGTCCGGAGGGGGGAGCGCGGGGGGTCCCTATTCGTGAATGGAGGCAGCGGGGGGGGGGGGGGTGATTCAGAGGGGGTTATGGGGGAATTGGAGACCCCCCCCGACACACACCGTGTTGTGTGCGGCGCTCTGCGTTTGGGGATGGAGGTCCAGGGAGGTCCTTTCTGCCCCCATCCATGTTTACGGCTGATGGGGCTGAGATGGGGGGGGGGGGGGGGGTGGCACGGGGGCATCCCAGCATTTCCTGCTGCATCCCAGTATGTCTCCGTACATCCCAGCGTATCCCACTGCGTCCCAGTGCGTCCCAGTACATCCCAGTGCAGACAGTGCTTTCCACTGCATCCCATAGCATCCCATTGCATCCTAATGCATCCCAGTGCATCCCAGTGCACCCAGTACAACCCGGAGTGTCCCAGTACATCCCAGTATATCCCGTGTACCCACTACTTCCCACTGCACCCCACTGCATCCCAATACTTCCCAGTGCCCCCAGCATTCCCACTGCACCCCATTGCATCCCCGTACATCTCAGTGCACCCAGCACTTCCCAGTGCATCCCAGTGCTCCCCACGGGTGCCCGCAGTGCTGTGCTCCAACTCCTGGAGCTCTGATCCACTCTGGCCCCAGGGCCTGGGGAAGGGGCGGGACTGGGAGCCACTGGTGTGAACTGGTCGCAGTGTCACCCAGCACAGGGACACCAACGTCACCCAACGTGGTGACACCCTGCTGTCACCCCCCAGTGACCCCCAAGCCCCAGCCCCATGGGGACAACGGTGTCACCCTTCTAGGAACACAGGGACATCCCGGTGTCACCCAACACAGTGACCCGGAGTCACGGGGACACCCTCACGTCACCCTCATAGGGTCGCCCCGCTGTCACCCAATGCAGACACCCACTGCCTCCCAGCACAGGGACACCCCAGCGTCACTCCCACGGGGCCACCGTGGTGCCACCCAGCACGGGGACACTGGTGCCACGCTCAAAGGGATACCCCGATGTGACCCCACACAGGGACCCGACGCCACCCTCGCAGTGCCCCCCGGTGTCACCCACCCCCACCCCACGGACAGCCGCTGCCCAGCGCCGCCCCGCACCCCCGAACCCCCCAATTGGGGCCCCCGGCACCCGCTGGGCGAGCACGGGGAGAGATGATTGGCGGAGAGCCGGCTGGGGGGCGGGGATTGCGCGGGGCAGCTCCTGGCGATTGGAGGAACTCTGGTCGTGGGGGCGGGACTGATGAGAAGGCGGAACTCGGAGGGGCACCGCGCGCTGATTGGCGCAGAGGGTAACGGAGCGAGGTTAGGAATCGTCTGCGCGTGCGCGACCGCTTTCGCCTTTCACTTCCGGGTGGCTGCGGCGACTTCCGCCTCCAGCTGGGCCTTGCAGAGTTTGCGCCGGTTCCGGGCCCCGGGCCCCTTCCCCGTTCCAGGACCTCGCTGTGCCCCGGCTGCACGTACTCCGTACAGACTCTTCCCTCCTCCGGTACCCACTTCTCGTCGTCCCACCCCGCCCCGGCACCGCTCGGGGTTTGGGGGCCGGGCCGGGCCTGGCGGGGCGGCGGCGGCGGCGGCGGTGGCGGGCGGGCGGCCCGCAGGATGTGGTACATCATGCAGAGCGTGCAGAGCAAATACTCGCTGTCCGAGCGCCTCATCCGCACCATCGCCGCCATCCGCTCCTTTCCGAGGGACAACGTGGAGGATCTGATCGGACGGGTGAGCGATGGGGGTCCCGAACCGTCCCCGTTAATAAAGGGGCGGAGGAAGGGGGCTGTGGCGAGGCCTCATGTCGGCCTGCAGCTCCTCGCGGGGGGGCGGGCGCTGAGCTCTGCTCTCTGACAGCAGCAGGGCCCGAGGGGGCGGCACGGAGCGGTGTCAGGGGAGATTAGGAAAGAGGTTCCGCACCGGGAGGGGGTGGGGCGCACGACAGAGTAACTGTGAGCCAGAAGCGTGCCCTGGTGGCCAAGAGGACCAATTTTTTTTGGCCATCTGGAAACGTGACTTAAGGATGTCCGTGCTCTGACCCTGCGTGCTCGCTGTGTTTCTGCAGGGCGCGGATGTGAACTGCATGCACGGCACTCTGAAGCCGCTGCACTGCGCCTGCATGGTGGCTGATGCCGACTGCGTGGAGCTGCTGCTGCAGAAGGGAGCAGAGGTAAACACCTCTTTGGAATGGGGCCTTGGTGTCGTGGTGCTGCAGCTTTTGCTTCCTTAGCGAGATGAAGCCATCGATTTTAAGTGCTGCCAGACTTGTGCTTTGTATTGGTGGCGGCTGCTCTGCTCTCTTTTGAGAGTGCCAGAGGAGGGCCATGAAGATGCTCAGGGACTGGAGTGCCTCTTACGAGGAAAGGCTGAAGGAGCTGTGGGTGTTCAGCCTGGAGAAGAGAAGGCTCTGGAGAGACCCTCCAGTGCTTAGAAGGAGCTTAGAAATGGAGGAGAGTGACTTCTTACATGGGCAGGTAGCAGCGATAGGAAAAGGGTGAATGGCTTTAAATTAAAAGAGGGGAGATTTAGGTTAGATGTCAGCAAGAAGTTTTTCACTGAGAGGGCAGTGAGGCCCTGGAACTGCTGCCCACAGAGCTGTGTGTGCCTCATCCCTGGAGGTGCTCAGAGCCACGGATGGGGCCTGGGCATCTGACAGAGCAATGGGAGCAGTCCAGGGCAGGGGATGGAGCTGGGGGGGCTGCAAGTTTCCCGACCCAACCATTCCGTGTGATGTGGGAAGGGCTTTGTGGCGTGCTGGTATCGGTCACTGTGCATCTTCCCACTCCTTCTGCAGGTCAACGCCTTGGACGGCTACAACCGCACGGCCCTGCACTACGCGGCTGAGAAGGACGAGACCTGCGTGGAGATCCTGCTGGAGTACGGAGCCGACCCCAACGCGCTGGACGGCAACAAGGACACGCCGCTGCACTGGGCGGCCTTCAAGAACACGGCTGAGTGTGTGCGCTCACTGCTGGAGAACGGCGCCCTGGTGAACGCCCGCGACTACAACGACGACACGCCGCTCAGCTGGGCCGCCATGAAGGGCAACCTGGAGAGCGTCAGCATCCTGCTCGACTTCGGGGCCGAGGTGCGGGTGGTCAATTTAAAAGGGCAGACCCCCATCTCGCGACTGGTAGCGCTGCTGGTGCGGGGACTGGGCACGGAGCGCGAGGATTCCTGCTTCGACCTCCTGCACCGCGCCATCGGACACTTCGAGCTGCGCAAGAACGGCAGCATGCCCTGGGAGGTGACCAGGGACCAGCAGCTCTGCGAGAAGCTCACGCTGCTCTGCTCAGCACCCGGCACTCTGCAGACGCTGTCGCGCTACGCTGTGCGCCGCAGCCTGGGTGTGCGCTTCCTGCCTGAGGCCGTGGAGCAGCTGCCCCTGCCCACCTGCCTGAAGGAGTACGTGCTGCTCCTCAGCTAGGCACGGGGCAGCCACGGGTGTGAATTCGCTGCTTGGTGTGTGACTGGCGGGTGCTGGATGGACAGTGGGACCCACCGATGGGTGCTGCGTCCTCTCCTTGCCTGCAGCGCTTGCTCCTCACGAGCTCCTTTTCTGTGTTTTCAGCCTTGTTGAATGAACAGTCCTCCCTTTAACAAATGGCAAATTCCATCCCGCCTGCTGGATTAACCTGTTCTTTCCATTGGGGTAGACCCTGGAGAAAGCAAGGCTTTCTGGGTGAGAACAGAGAAATCTCCCTCTTCTGAAGGACTCAAGGCGTTGCAGGATGTGGAGAGGCCTGGTGGGTGAGCCCATGCAATGTGAGTCTGTTCCATGGAGCGAGCGCCCACAGCCTCCTCGCTGCACACAGCACTGGGGCAGACATGGGAGCCCCCTGCTGGCACCCAGGAGAGCTTTGTTCACCCCCATATCTGTGAGTTTTTTGGATGTATTCAGGGTGAATTAGTGCTTTAGGGAAAGAGAGAAGGTGGGGGGCCCTAGGGATTGCAGTGCTTGCAGGAGAAAACCCTTCGTGGCACCAATTGTATGAGGTCTGGGGAGTGAGGAAGTGCCCTGACGGATGCCTGAGCAGAGAGCAGGGCCCTGCGCTTGCTGCCCCCTCATCAGAAATTTGGCCACAACTCCTGCAGAAGGAGGAAACTATTCCCCACTGTCCCTAGCGGCTTCGCCCTGAGCACAGGATAGTCCTGAGCGGGAGCTTTGCCTCTGATCTGCCGTCCAAGAACCCATCCAAGTTCTGGGTTTGGTTTTGCACTGCCAGCTCACTGCGCCAGGACTGCTTTTATTGATATGTGTGTGTAACACGTGTGTTTGGAGGCAGGGACAGCAGCTCCTTGCGTGGCGGAAGGACACGGCTGCAGGTGAGGACGCAGAGCCGCTGCCTGCCCTGTGTCTCATCCGTCCCCAGCTTCTGTCCACAGAAATAAAAGGCTCCTTGCAAGCCGCACTCTGGAAGGTTTGTGTTGCACAGCCATTGGGAGCAGAACTGTGCCCTGTTCTCATCTGTCACCTGAGAATCCTCTGGGAGAGCTGCCTCGAGCTCCCAAAGGAGAGGTGAGAAGGGTAAATATGGATAATTACTCCGGGGGAGAAAGTAAGGTTGTGTTCATACAGCTGTGTGTGTGTGGCAGCCGTGTGTGCCGTTGCCGGCGGGCGAGTGTGGACAGCGCGAGCACAGGTTGTGTTTGTCACCACCACGGAGCAGTGCTGGTTTATTGAAGCGTCACAATTCTGAGTTTCAAACTAAAGTGATGCCCTAGAGACTCGACCCTTGCTTTTAGGTCAGTGCAACGTCCTGCCACAACGCGAGCCGCTTGCGGAACACTGTTCTCTTTAAAAAGCCCATAAAAGACCTGGCTGGATCTAAACCAGCCCAAAATTACCCTGAGGAAACCCTCAGCTTCGGCAAAACTGCTTTTTCAAAAGTGAAGATGCTGCGGGGGATTTTGGAGGGGTCGTTCAGAGAGTCCTCCCTCATATGTTGGATTCCTGTGAGATCCTCTTTTGCCTGACGTGCTCCATGAGTGCCTTCTCCGAGGTGTCCAGCTCGATGTTGTACTTGGCCAGGATCTTCAGGATGGGGCGCAGCTTCAGCCACCACTGTTCCTTGGGGATGCGGTGCCTGGGAGGGGGGGAAAGGGGGAGGGACAGTGTGAGCCTGGCATCGTGCTCCTGTGGCAGTACTGGGGGGGGATGTTGGGCACCTACTGGAAGTCTGTCTGCTCCTTGAGCTCGGTGAGGGGCTGGAAGACCAGGCTGCGCTTGCGCATGCCCAGCAGGCACGCCGAGTCAGCCGTGTTGGCAAAGATGCGACCTGCAAGGAACGCCCAGAGTGGGCTCAGCGTCACAGCCCCCCTGAGGGGAGGGCAGCAGAACCCAATCCCACAGAGCGTAGCAGTCCTTTGCTTTGAAATAGAGCAGCAGGAAGTGTGAGCGTGCGTGCGCAGCTTGGGCAGGAGCTGAGGTTTGCTTTTGGTGATCTGCGGTGCGGCTGCAGGAAGGGGAAGGGGCTTTGCAAACGCAGACGGGACCCCCAGCTATGCCCCCACAGGACCCACCGTGCCGGGAGCACTCCTTGATCTTGCCAGTGATCCAAGCCACCGACTTGGCGCCCATTTTAGTGCCGAAATTCCTGTCAAAGGGGGTCGGGGCGCCACCCTGCAGGGGGAGATGGCAGCAGGTGGAGGGGGAGCCGTGACTGAGGGGCTCCTGCCTGCTGCTGGGGGCTCACGGCGCGGCCGTACCTGCTGCATGTGTCCCAGTACGTTCTTGCGGCAGTCGAAGATGCCTTTGCCCTCCTCCGTGTAGAGGTTGTAGATGAAGTCAGTGGTGTAGTTCTCGTTGCAGTGCTCATTCCTGTGTGAGGCAGTGGGGGCTCAGGGTGGCTCAAGCGTATGGGGCTCAGCCGATGGGCCCTTCCAACCCCCTCTCCATGGTCCCATCCTTACCTGAGCACCAGCCCGCGCTTCACCGTCGTCTTCATCTTTTCAGTTAAGTGCTCCACGTTGATCTAGGGATGAGAAAAAGAGGTGTTCAAGGCTTAGCTTTTGGAAGTGCTGTGGGAATAAATGCGGCACCCCCAGCCCTGCAGTGATGCGGTGATGGTTGGCTGGGGAGATGCAAGCAGGAAGAAATGCAGCCCCGCCAGCCCCGTGGCGATGCTGCTGGGTCCCCACCTGCAGGTCACGGATGCTGAAGTGCTCCTCGAAGATGTAGGCAGCATCAGCACCGGCTGCCAGCCCTGCCATGGTGGCCAGGTACCCGCAGTAGCCGCCCATCGTCTCGATGATGAAGACGCGCCGCTTGGTCCCCGCCGCCGACTGCTTGATGCGGTCGCAGGTCTGTGGGGCAGGAGGAAGGGGGTTGGGTTGGGTTGGGGGGGGTGTTTAATTGTAACCAGGGATGAGGGCTGTGTGCCACAGGGGGTGCAGGAGCCGCACCGTGGTGATGGTGTTGAGAGCGGTGTCGGCGCCGATGCTGAAGTCGGAGCCGGGGACGTTGTTGGAGACGGTGGCGGGGATGACGCAGATGGGGATGCAGAGCTCCTCAAACTTGGCTCTCCCGTCCATCAGCTCCAGGCTGCCCATGAAGGCCTGGAGGAATGGGGGGTAAGGGGCACAGCACCGGGAGGTGCCCTCCAGCCCCACGCCACCCCACTCACCTCAAAGCCCCCGATGATGATCAGCCCGTGGATGCCGAAGGTGCTGATGGTGGCGCTGATTTCCTCGAAGTATTTCTTGGGCAAGGTCCTGGCCGAAGCGTGGGAGGGTAAAGCCTCCAGGGGTGGGCTTTGCTTGGGCCCCCGCACCCAGATTTCCAAGGGACAGCGTTACCTCTTCGTCCCCAGTTTGGATCCCCCCAGACCTGTCCAGCCGCCAACCATATCCCAGCTGATATCTTCGACCTGGCAGGAAGGGAGGTGGGGGGAAAACAGCAGTGAGAAAGCTGGGTTGGGGGGCAAAAGGAGGGTTGTGATGTGCACCACCCTCAGCACACAGCAGGTTGCGATCACAGTACCCCCATGCATGCAAGGCTGTGCGGTGAGTGAAGCCCCATGCTGGGTGGGGAGCACTGTCCTGGGGGCTGCAGCTTTTAGGGCTGCAACTTTCCCTGTGCGCTCCCTTTCCCTGTGCACCCCGATCCCCATGCACCCCCATTCCTGTGCTTCCTCTGTGCACTCCCATCCTTGTGCATCTCC
The DNA here is from genome assembly GCF_016699485.2 of Gallus gallus. Classification (NCBI taxonomy): domain Eukaryota; kingdom Metazoa; phylum Chordata; class Aves; order Galliformes; family Phasianidae; genus Gallus; species Gallus gallus. The sequence goes on along the minus strand of NC_052565.1, from coordinate 1,171,614 downwards.
TTTCCCCATGTACCCTCATCCCTACACACCCCCTTTCCCTGTGTGTTTCCTTTCCCAAGGTATCCCTTTCCCCCGCGCACCCCCCAGCCCCCATGCACCCCCTTGCCCTCGCACTTTCCCCAAGGCGAGCCCCTCGAAGCCGTCGTGCACCGCCAGCATCCTGTGCCCATGGATGAGTCCGATCCTCACGGTGGAACGCACGGCCGCGTTCATGCCAGCAGCTGGGGCACCCACATTGAGCACAGCCAATGTGTGACCGCTCTGTGGAGTGAGGGGACAGCGTCAGGGGGGGTCTTGGTGTGCCCCCTCCGCACCCCATCCCACCTCCTTACCTTGGTGGAGGGTGGGCGGATGTGTGCCAGCAGCTTGTAGACGTTCCAGTTATTTTGGAAACTCCTGGGAAAGTGAGGAAGGGGCGGGGGGGGGGGGGAGGAAAAATGAGGGGATGAGGGAGCGCAGGGGATGGCTGCAGCCCCGTGACCCCAACGGGGGACGTGCTGTGGATGCTCACCGGCCCCGCAGTTTCACAGCGTCATCGAAGCGTCTCTCATTCATCGCTGTTGTCACATCTTTGGTCTGCAGGGAGCAGAGATGGACAGGTTTGCACTGAACGAGTTTGCACTGCCCTGGCTGGGTTTGCAGTATACTGGCCAGGTTTGCACTCCACTGGCTGGGTTTGCACCGCAGCTCCACGTGCAGCCCGGGCTGCTCCGTGCCCCCCACCCTGCACTCACCACCTGCACGCACTCCATGAGGGGCAGGCGCACGGCCTGGTTCCCTGAGAGGCTGACGACACAGGCAGGGGTATCGGGGGTCCCTTCCAGCAAGGCCATGACGGCTTCAACTCCCATCCTGCTGCCCTGCAGGGACAGGGATGTCACCGTGGCCTCGCTCAGCTGGGGTGGGTGCAGAAGGGACGGAGCTGCCTACCAGGATGCGGTCAAAGGCGGAGGGTGTCCCACCGCGCTGCACGTGGCCCAGGATGGTGACGCGGGTGTCGTAGCCCAAACGCTTCACCACCAGCTGCAAGACAGCAGGGTTGGCATGGGGATGGGGTGCCCAAACTCTGCTGGAACCAACGATGGGGGCAGAAATGGGGGTCCCTGCATCCTGCTCACATCTTTGACGTCGTCAGAGGTGATGGCCTTGCCGTGTCTGTCGATGGCACCCTCAGCCACGATGATGATGTTCAGCCTTGAGCCACCCAAACGGGTCTGGGGGAGAAGGGGGTGACAGTGGGAACAGGGATGTGGGTCAGGATATGGACAGGGGCAGAGACAGGGTTGGTGACAGTGATGGGGACAGAGATAGGGATGGGGACAAAATAGGGACAGGGAAGGAAATGGGGATGGTGTCCAAGATGGGGACAAAAAAGGGATGGAGATGAGGATGGGGACAAGGACAGGGCCAGGTACAGGGATGAAGGATGGGGCACAGGGCACCCCGCTGCAGCCCGCCCCACCTCCGTGAGCCTTCGGCACAAGTGGTCCTCCCAGCCATCCTCAGGGGGGGACTCAGGGATGAAGACCCAGTCAGCACCGCAGGCCAGGGAGGTGATGAGAGCCAGGTAGCTGGGGGTGCAGAAAAAGAGGCGGTGTGGGGCTTTTCCCCTTCCTGTTTCATCAGGACACAGACCCTGGTGGCAGCGTGGGGGACGTACCCGCAGTGACGACCCATCACTTCCAGCACAAACGTCCTCTGGTGGCTGCAGGAGACGTGGAGCTCGGTTACACCCCACGAGTCCCCCACGAGCAGGGACGCAGATGCCCAGTTCCCTGAGGGGTGGGATGGGAATGTCCCTGTGTCACCTCTGGGCTGTGGTGGTGATGGCATCCACGATCTCCATGATGCGGTGCAGCGCTGAGTCGGTGCCGATGGTCATGTCTGTGCCACAGAAGTCGTTGTCGATGGAGCCCACCATGCCCACGATGTTCAGGTGGCTCGACTTCTTCGCCTCCTCCGCCGTGATCCCCCCTAAAAGAGAGCGAGTGGGGTGGGAACCCCTGAGTAGGGTAGGAACCCCCTTCCCACCGCGTCCCCTCACTAAACATCCTTTTGGGACAAAACCACCCAAATCCCGCTATTTCCAGTGGGGAAAACCCACATTTTGGTGCAAAACGTGCTCAAAGCAAGGCGCTACAAGCTCAACGAGGGGAAATTTGGATGGGGGGGGGGGGGGACGCCATACCTGTTTTCAGCAGCTCGGCCAGGAGGCTGCTCCATTCGGCACGGAAGGTGTCGGCACCGGTGAGGCTGCCGTCGCCGCCGATGACGCAGAGGTTGGTGATGCCGCGCTTCACCAGATTGCGGGCGGCTTTCAGGCGTCCTTCGCGTGTGCGGAAATCCTGGCAGCGGGCGCTGCCGATGACCGTCCCACCCTGCGGGCAAAGCCCCCCCCCACAAACAAAATGGGCACCCGCACCCCGAAATGGGCGCCGTGCCCCCGCCAGCAGGTGGCTCCGGTTTCGGGTTATTTTCAGGCTCAGCCCTTTACCCCCACGGCGTTGGGTTACAGCGGAGAAGGTCAGGGTGGCAGCACCCTGTGCCCCCCCGGTGTCACCACCCCCCCCTCCCCAGGCTCACCAACTGCAGCATCATGGAGACGCTCTCCCACGTGGCCTCTTTGAGGTTGTCCCCGCCGTCCACCAGCCCCTGGTAGCCCTGTTGAGGGGGAGAAGGTGGCGGTGACGCTGAGTCCCTGTGGGCTCCGGGGAGGGGGGATGCAGGTGGGGGGCACCAACCTCATGCACGAAGTAGACTTTGGCACCGGTGTAAATGCCCACCCGCACCACGGCGCGGACAGCCGCATTCATGCCTGCAGGTAGAGGAGAGCGTCACCCGTGTCCCCAAGCCATAGGGAACCCCAAACGCCATCGTGTCCCCCCCCCTCCCTGACTCCAAGCTTGCACAACTCCCGGTGTGTGTGTCGCCCCCCCCCCCAGCCCCCACCACCGGCATGGATCTGGCCCCGCAGCTGCGGGTTATTTTTGCCCTGCTGACATTTAGGGCGCCGAGGCCGCGTGATGCCGTGACGGGGACAGCTGGTGGCACCGCGCGGTGGCTGTGAAGCAAAACAGAGCCCCCGAGCCGTGAGCTCCCCGGCCCCAGGGCTTGCAGGCAGAAAGCAAAGATTGGGCTCAGGCTGGGTGTTTTGGGGCAAAATCCTGTCATTTTTTAGCGCTTTCCTTTACGCTGCCCGAAAGTCCAAAATTTTGTCTTCCTTTCCCCTTCCCTCCGCCCCCATTTACAGCAAATCATCACTGGAACATATCACTGTAAATTGTTATTGCAAATCATTACTGGAAAAATCACTATTGCACATTATTCCAAAGCGACAGCTGAAGTAAAATCCCTCCTGGCCCCCCCACAACACCGCAAGGAACCCCCCCAAAAAAGCAGGTGGGACAAACACACCTTGCAAGGAAAAACAGCTAGCAACAAGCAGCAAGATTCAAGAACATGCAAGCCCCAATTTTGCTCGTTTTACCCCCGAAGCAATCCCACAGGGTGGGTTTTGGGGGCAGGACACTCCTTACCCTGTGCGTCCCCCCCTGAGGTGAGGACAGCGATGGCTTTTCCAGCACCCATGTGCTCCCCGCTCCCGCAATGCTTTGGGGGCTGCGCCATCTTCTTGGCTGAAAAAGAGGGAAATGGGGCAAAAAAACAATGGGGGGGCCGGGGGCGAGGTGGAGGCGGAGTGGCACCGAGCACAGCCCCGGTGTCACACCGCAAAGTGACACTGACCGCTGCGTCAGCCCCTAAATCAGGCTCCAGGAGGGAGGGACGGCCCTGGGGGTGGCCCCTGCTCAGCCCTGGAAGGTGTTAAGGAAAGCAGGGGGGGACACGGCCCTGCGTTGTCCCCAGCCCCCCCCCCCCTCCCCACTCCAGTGCCACCTCTGGGGCTGTTTTGATGGGACATTTGGGGGCAGGAGGGGAGGATTTCTGAGGCCTGGTGGGACTGGGGGGAAAGTGAGGCATGGAGGTGGCACCCCTCGTGGAGATGGTGGCCTGGGGGGAATGGCGGGGACAACTGTGTCCCCAGGGGAGGTGGCCCTGCTTGTCTGTATTCCCTGCCGGTCCCACATTATCCTCCTTATGATCCCAGTCTGTATTCCCATCCTGGTCTCAGACTGGCTCCTCACTGGTCCCAGTCCCTATTGCCTACTGGTCCCAGTCTGAACTCCTTCCTCATCCCAGCCTCTATTCCCTTCTTTGTTCCAGTCCCTATTCCCTTCCGGCCCCAGTGCCTATTCTCTTACTGATCCCAGTCCCTACTCCCTACTGATCCCAGTTCCTATTCTCTTACTGATCCCAGTCCCTACTCCCTACTGATCCCAGTCTGCACTCCCTAATGGCTCCAGTTCCAGTCTCTATTCCCTTACTGGTCCCAGGCCTTGTTCCCTTACTGGTCCCTGTTGGTCCCTGTTGGTCCCAGTCAGCACTCCCTACTGCTCCCACAGTCTCTATTCTCACTCCGCTCCCAGGCTCCGCTCCTTTGCCGGTCCCACTCTGCGCTCCTTACTGCTGTCTGTCCCCTCACTGCTCCCAGCCCGTTCCCGTGACCCCGGGCCGCCCCCGGGCCGCCCCCGCCGCTCGCAGGCGCTGACCTGGCGGCAGGAGGGTGAGGAGGATGAGGAGGGCAGCGAGGCCGAGCGCGGCCGAGGCCAGGAGGGAGAGCTCGGGGAGAGCCCCCATGGCCGCAGGGCTGTAAGGGGATCACCTGTAATGGGATCGGCCGTAAGCGGAGCTGTAATGGGATCGGCTGCGGGGATCGGCCGGGATGGGAGCGGCTGTAACGGGATCGGCTGCTGGGATCAGCTATAATGGGACGGCTGTGAGGGGATCAGCTATAATGGGACTGACCGCGCCGGGTCCTCCCCGTCACCGTGTGATCCCTGCCCCACAGGGGGACACCCCATAGGCTGACGCTGCCCCACGCCGCGATCCCCATAGGCGGATACTGCCCCGCCGCGTCCCCCACGCGGGGTCACACCCTCCGGAGCGGCACTGCCCCGCACGGTGGTCTCCGTAGGCCAACACTGCCCCACAGTGTCCCCCCGTTGGGAGCCCCCTCCGCAGGCTCCCCCCACACACGGTGTCCCCATGGCCCCCCTTGGTCTCTCCCTCCATAGGGCGCTCCCACAGCTCCTCCACGCCCCCCACCCCCACACGCTCCCCCCCAAGGCCTCCTCTCCTCCAAGCCGCCAGGGGGCGCTCCCTGCCGCCCGCCAGCGAGTGCACGAGCGGCTTCCGCCGCATCATGGCGTCACTTCCGGCGGCGCTAACTTCCCCTTCCGTCCGCCTCGTTGCCGGCAGCTGCCGTTGCCGCCGTTGCCGCCAAACCCGGGAAACGCGCGCGCGCTGGGGCCGCTTCCGGTAAGAGCGGGCGGGGGGCGACTGAAGAAGCGGCCTGGGCCCGGGGCTGAGCCTCGGCTTCCTCCGGCGGGCGGCGGGATCCCCGCCTCCCGGTACCCGGACCCCCCCCCGTCCCGCTGAGCCGTAAGCAGGCCCGTGGCCCCGGCAGCCCGGCCTGCGGCAGCGCGGCCTGTCCGTGGAGCCGAACCGCGGAGCCCCACAGCGCCCCGCTCGTCCCCCCCTCCCCCGGCCCGGGGCCGTTCCTCTGCTCGGGGCTGCGGCCGTTTCCCCCCTCGGTTCCCCGCTGTTGGCAGCTCCGGGCGCGGGGTCTGGCGGGGGCGCTTCGGTTTCCCCAGCTTTCCTTTGTTCCTAAAGGAAATCCCCATCCCAGGGCAGAAGCAGCCCCGCTCTGCAGCCTCCGGACGCTGCCCCGACCCCAGATGACCGCACGGACCCGATGAAGATGGAGACCCGGGACTCCGCCGGCCACGGCTCGGGGTTCAAGGCCTTCCCCCTGCCGCCCCGGGCCGGGCTGCGGGACGTGCTCTGCCCGCCCAACACCAAGGTTGGCACCGCTCCGCGCCCCGCAGCTCCAGAGAGGGGATCCTTTTATGTGTTCGGTGGGATATTGCGTTCAGTTCTGGGCTCTGCGGTGTGGAATAGGTGCTGAGGTCTTTGGAAGTGTCCAGAGGAGGGTAGCAGCGTGGAAGTCAAGTCGTATGAGGAGAAGCGTGGTCTGTAACAACAGACATTGGGTTGTGTACAATGGAAGGGATGGGGCTGAGGGGTGACCTCGTTGCTCTCTGCTGTTCCCCGAGGAGGGGAATGGGGAGGCAGACACACATGGGAGCGGCCCAGGGCTGTGCTGGGTGATTTCCAACTGTATTGAAGGAAAACCTCTTTACTATGAGGGTGGTTAAACGCTGGGATAATCTTCCCAGGGAGGTGAGTGATGCCAGAAGGGTTTCCCTGTACTGTGCCTGCCAGTGCTTGGAGAGCGTTTGCACGGTGCTCTTAGTCATATATCTGAGTTTTACGTTAGTTCTGAAGGAGCCAGGCAGCTGGACTCCATTTTTGTAGCTCCCTTCCTTCAGGACCCTTTTGTTTCATTCAAAAGCAGTGGGGCATTTCCAGCAGCAGTCACGTCAGCTGCATGGTGTTCCTAACACTGAATGCTTCCTGAGCAGAGGTGTGCTGCAGGTGCCCTGTTTGCTCTGTTAATTGCTGATTAGCGTCCTAAGCAAAGATAGAAGTTGGTTGGCGAAATCTGTGCTGGGTCTGTATGTGCCTGTGGGCGTTGTGTGAGTTGGCCAGAGCCCTGAGGCTGGGTTTGTTTTTTTGTTTGCCCTGTAGTAAGGTGGGAAAGATGTTTGTTTTTTCTCTTTTTGTTGAAAGTGAGCTCACATGTGGCAGAGGGGATTTTCGAGGGGGAATGGAGGCTCCTTAGCGCCTTTCCAACAATGTGCTGTGCTGCCAGGCTGACACGAGTGCCTGCTGGCACCTTTCTGTCAGCAATTACCGATGATAACTTTGTGGTGGAGGGGCAGTAACTGCATGAGGTTTAAAATTCAGAGTTGTGCACTTTTCTAATAAAAACCTGCAATCTTTCCCCGCAGTTTTTACCAAACAAGACCAGCAGCTTTGCTTGCCCAGCTGGAAATGCCTCATGTGCTCTCAATTACAGCCAAGGTAAGATACTCTCTTTTTTTCCTCTTGAAGTGTGTTTATTTTTTTTTTTCTGTTTCCTCCCAACAGCAGCACAGGGAGGGAGATATTCCTCTTTATTAACCACTGCCTCATTTCTCACTTGCAGAAGTCCCGTGCCCTGAGACCTACCGGACAGCAGGAGAGCCGCAGGGGTTTGGGTGCAGCACCAACGGGCAGTGGAGGGGTCTGGTGCCCACCCCGAGCTCTGCACTGCCAAAGCCCAGGCTGAGCCGTGGCTCTTATCTCGATGCTCGCAAAAACCCCAGGTGTGTGTGGGGCTGTTCTGCATCCACTTTCACCCACGGGAGGGTGGTGGAGAAATTAGAGGTGTTATTATAGAGAAATTCAGGGTGGAAGTGGCTGGGGAGGTTTGTTTTTTTTGCAGGTCAAGGCTGGCCCAGGCTGTGGGTTCCTTTGGGTGTTTATAGCCTGCCTTTGACATGTGTGCCTCGTAAAGGGTGTGAACGATGATTTTGAGAGCAGGAGGAGTGTGTGATGGGGGTCAGCTGTCTCTCAAGGAAGATAATAATGCAAAGGAATGCCTTTGGGTCTGTGCAAAAGCGCAGGTGTCTTGTAAGCACCCTGATGGGGACAGTGGAGGTGGAGGAAGGTGGGATAGTGTGTGTTCTTGTGGGGAAAGTAATAATGGGTTGTGCTTTGACCAACCAAGGAAACCTCTTCTGATTACTCAGCAGGAGGTGTTTGCTGCAGATCAGAAGCAGCACAGAGGCTCGGACATCTGTGAGGCTGTCCCCAGCAGTGGGTGTGATAAAAGTGGGAAGTGGTGGTTTTGAGAGTAATGTTGGTGTCCTAAAAGAGGTTATAGTGCCAGGAAGCCAGGAGAGATGTGGCATGATGTGGTTCTGTCCTGGTTAGTACACGTGATGCCTGTAAAGTAGTGTTTCCCCAGTAGGGCAGTGCCTTTCCAGATCAGTGCAAATCTTACACCTCTGGAAAATCCCTGTAATGGAGAATGTTTGTTTGCAACTTCTAAAATTAATTTCAATGGGATAAATTCCAAATCAGCGCAGAGATGTTGAATGGGCTGTGAGCTGAGCCTGACCCGTGGGAGTGGGGAGAAATGAGGGGAGAGGAGAGCCTCTGCTTTTGTGAAAGAGAATGCAGAGGTTTTTCCTCAGGGCGAGGTTCAGCCATTTTGTGGATGTGGATGGGAAGAGGGGGAGCTGTTGGATCTGGCGGGAAGGTCTCGCTCGGGGTTTCCAGGCTGTGCTTCCTCGGCCTCGCAGTGCCACCTGCTGGCATCTGCCTGGCCGCACAATCTCAGGCATCTGTGGTTTTGGATCGAGCTGATGGGAGAGCCAGGCTTCAGCACCGAGATAGCTTTGAAAACGCAAATAAAGTACTAATTTCTGATCCGAGTTGGATCGCTCGGTTCTGGACTGATTTGAGGGATGGGGGAGAATGAGGTTACAGACTTAAGCAAGCGTGAAACCAAAGGAACCTGTTTTGTTTCTCCTCACAGTGGGACCTCCAACAGTTTTGTAGGAAAGTCCAACCACCATTGCCATGGGTCGGCGTTTCCAATCAAACCCGCCCAGAGCCCTTCCTGGAGCGGTCCGTGCCGCCGCAGTCTGCTCAGCCCAAAGAAAACCCCGCGGCGGTTCATCAGCACCGCAGAGGAGGTAAAAGCAGAGGTTGGGAGGCCCCTTAGTAGGTGGTTCCATCTGACCTGGTCGCTTCTGAGCATCACAAAGTGCTCGAGGCAGGTCTGCCTTGTGCTGGGTTCTCTCCTCGTGTCTGACAGAACAATAGCGTCTTGACTTCCACGTGCATCTGCTCGTGCTTGCTCAGTGTGTGTGGTGTCTTTGTTTAAATCATGGTAGCTAGAGTACTCTGGTTGTTTCTCTGCAGACTGTTCGAGAGGAAGAGCGAGAGATCTACAGGCAGTTGCTTCAGATGGTCACAGGAAAGCAGTTTTCCACGTCCAAGCCCTCTTCACTGTTCCCCTTCCACCTGTGAGTTATGTAAAATGCTCATTTCCAGCACAGAGTATGTATTCTCTGTACGTGCCTTCTCTGGGAACTAACTTTCTATTGTTCCCAGGTCGAGGTGCTCAAATTCCAGCAAAACTATACTGAAAGAAACTCCCAGCAAGAACTCAAAGCTGTTTGAAGCTCACAGCATTGCACCAGCCAGCTCAGCAACCAGCGTTCTCGGGGCTCAGGAGCAGCCATCACACAAACCACCGCTCTACTCCACGCCCAGCTATCCCTCCAATATCTTTGAGTCCCATAACTCCACAGCCCAGCATCAGCAAGAAAATCTACCAGCGTCCAACACTCAGTCTGAAGGTAAAAACCAAGAGCAAACAAGCAGTCAAATGCGTGTGGCAAAACCACTTATTCCCTCCCTCTCTGTACTTGGACTTCAGCGTGGTTTGGTAACTCAGTAGTAATTGTAAGAATAACGATATTGCTCAATTTTATCCTCTGTAGGATCAGACTCGGTCATTTTGCTCAAAGTAAAGGATTCCAGAACCCCAGCTCCAAGGTGAGAGGCTGTAAATTGCATCTAGAGCAAGCGAGGGCAGGGGGAAGTTCACACTATCTTTTTTTGGTTTCATTGAGAGGTGAGATTGCAGATAAAAAGTGACTGTGACTGTGTGAATGCTTCACAAAGAGAGAGCAGTTTGCCACAGATACCAGCACTGGAGAGTGATGCATCAACCTCTTTCTGGAGACCTGGATGCATATCTCTGTCAGATCTGTGTGTAGCTCTTATCACTCTTAGAATAAAGATGTCCTCAGATATTACTCACAAATCACTTTTCAGGCAATTACTTTCTGTGCTAAGGAGAATGCTTACGCATGTCCTTCTCCACTTTCTAGCCTCCCATTCTTCCAGGCAGAACTATGGATCAAGGAATTGTAAGTAGATGTTTTCTGCTCTGTTTTCCTGTCACAAGTGCTCGTGTATTTCTAAACACTGACTTGTTCAAACTGTGCTTTTCAGGACCAGCGTCTACGACTCGCGAGCTCGGGAGAGGTGGCGGCAGATTGAGGAGCAGAAAGCTCTGGCCTTACAGCTGCAGAGCCAGGTGAGAGAGCAGTTACTGAACGAGCAGTCTCTGAGTCGGAACTTCAAACCACAGAGTAGGAAGCTTGACTGGGAAGAGAATGGCAAAAATCTGCTCTCTCACAGCCAGTGGCTTTGTTACTTCTCCTTGCTGTGGCAGAGCGCTCAGGAGCACTGCGGCCAGGCTGAACGCTGCCCCTTTCCGCATCTCCTGGAACAATTGGCTCCATGAGGCTTCCTCACAAGCCCCATAGAGGTGACCCCATTGTCACTGTGTAATCCAGAGGTCTCTCCTTCAGCGGTTGCAGGAGCAGGAGCACTCGGTGCAGGACCTGGTGGATTTGAACCTTCGCGTACCTCTGGAGAAGGAAATCCCGGTCACGGTGGTCCCAGAAAAGAAGGAGGGTGCCAAGTCAGCTGATGGCGAAGAGGAGTTCCCTGAGATCACAGAGGTAAATCTCCTTGTGTGGTGGACAGAGTCAGACATCTGTGTGGGTGCTGCTTCTAAACAGGAACATCATTTCCTGAGATCAGTGCACAGGCACTGATAGCTGTGACCTTTCGTTGTGTGTGTTTTATAGCAGGTTTATCCTTTGAGGAGCAAAGAACAAACGGGGCTTTGCATGTAGTCTTTGTGATGGGTACAGTAGGAGCTCTCCCTTCCAACACTGTTTGTGTTCTTCCTTTAGGAAATGGAAAAGGAAATAAAGAATGTATTCCGAGGAGGAAATCAGGACGAGGTCCTCAGCGAAGCTTTTCGGTTAACGATCACCCGGAAAGACATTCAGACCCTCAATAATCTGAACTGGCTCAATGATGAGGTGAGCAGTCTGTGCTCACTGGGGCTTTGTTCTGTGGCTGTTTAAGATAGGTTAAAGTGAATGGATGTCTGTCCTCTCCTTGCCTAAGGAAGTCAGAATGGGACACGTGTGCTGTGTTTTGTGTTCTGGGTTGGTTAATCTGCGAAGTCCCTGTGTAGAGCAGGCACTTGAAAAAATAATACTGGGATGAGAAGAACTGGCAGTGGACGCTATCAGGGCAGAACATGTGAAGCTTAATCTTAGGGGGACTGTGCTTAAATATTTCTGGATTTTTCTTTTGGAAGGTTTCAAAGTGTTTGAGCTGCTGTAAATCCTGGCAGAGGCAGTTCCACAGAGTAGCAGTGGAGGTGAAAATAATTCCTTTTTTTTTTCCCCCCCAGATAATTAATTTCTATATGAATTTGCTGATGGAGCGGAGCAAAGAAAAGGGTTTGCCGACTGTTCATGCATTCAATACTTTCTTCTTCACCAAATTAAAAACAGCGGGGGTACCAAGCTGTGAAAAGATGGACTAAAAAAGTGGACATCTTCTCAGTGGATCTCCTCTTGGTGCCTATTCATCTGGGAGTGCATTGGTGCCTAGCAGTGAGTGCTTTTGTTATGGAGCAGAGCGTCCTATAAACTCACCTGTGACTGAATCACAACACTTCATGGCTCTGGAGAGAGGTGTTTGAGTGTGGGGAGGGGGAGAATGCATGTTGGTGGCTAAAAGCAGAACGCGAAGGGAGTGAGAAGGGAGCCGTAGGTTTGCTGTCTGTCTTGTCTTTGAATAGCCTTAAAAGAAAGCCGTGAAGTTCACGTCAGGTTGTAGCCTGCTCTCTGGGGAAGGATCTCATTTCCACATTCCCACAAGTTTGCCTTTAGAGGCACTGCTGTGGGATTGTTTCAGAAAGATGCAGACCAATGATACGGCACAGCTTTCTGTGCCTCCTGCCCTGATGAGATCCACCACCTGGGCAGTGCTGGTGGATCACACCTGGCCTCTCAGATTCCTTCTGCTTCATCCCTTTGGCCTCTCAGAGTCCTTCTGCTTCATCCCTTCGATCCTCAGGGCGCTGTTCACTGCCCAGCAAGGATGGGCTCATGCAGGTGGGTGGGTGTGAAAATGGAGTGTGGGGCCATGAAGCACGGAGCCCAGCACACAGACGTCAGGTGTGGCAGAGCCCTCTGTAAGCAGATCTGTTGTTCTGCTGCTGGGACAATACAGATAACAGTGCTCTTGTGTTCAACTGGGCTGCTCTGAGGAGAGCCTGATGGAGAGATTTGAGTGCTTAAATAATGTGGCAGCACAGGGAGGTTTGGGGGGGGCTGTGGTGTGCCAAGGAAGTTACAAATCCTTCACTGCTCCGAAGCGGTTTAAACTTCCTTTTAACAAAGACTTTGGCTCACAAAGCGCATGTGTTGGCACAGGGGTGAGCTCTGTGTCTTCTGCATTGCTAATTCTGTAACGAATCTCTCTGTGTAGGTTGTTGACTTCAGGAAAAAAACCATCACCTACTATGACTCCATGGGTGGAATAAACAGCGAAGCCTGCAGGATACTGTTGTGAGTAACGCTTGAGTTGTACCTGTTCAAATCCAGGTGGCTCCTTGGTGTGCACAGGTTGTGAAGCAACGGCTGTTGTGTGGGAGCAGTCCCTGTCTGGGCCCTGAGAGGGGGTGTGAGGAGCATTCTGGTTCTCATGCTTTGTTTCACCATGCACTGCCGGCGCAGTCCCCATTATAAAGTTGGTCTGCAAGAGAGTCCCGTACAGAGTCTGTCTCTTCTTTGCAGAAAATCCCTCAGTGAGGCTGCTGTTCCCTGTGCAGGTATAAACAGGTTTCAGACCTGTTCTGTTAAGGGCATCAAGCACTGCCAGTCTTCCTGGCATCATCTTTAGGGGGAAACCGACGTCTCAGACCCTGAGGATCAGGGGTCCTGCAGCTGCTGGAAGAAATGGCATCTCCTGGCCATTCCACAGGTGGAGACTTTCTTTCCTCTCTGTGGCAAAGAACAGCTCAGTAACTTGGCCCTTTGTTTCAAGGAGCTCCTGAAGAAGCACGGTGGTGCTGTAGAGCATGGGAGAGTCTTGGATCAGAACGTGGACGAAGGTTTGTGCAGATCTGAGCTCCACCAGGACATCCTGTGCCTCCAAATGGGGCTGGATGGAAGCTGTTCTTCTTGAATTCAGACCCAGGGGTCTTGCTTTTCACTCCCAGGCAGTTCTGTGGGTGGGAGTGAAGCTGGCTCCTGGCTCTGCTGACCTCTCATAGAGGAGAGGTGCTTGCCTGGCTAATCCAGGATTGGGCAGCTTGGTGCTGCGTTTTCCCATCTTTGGAAGCAGTTGTTGGGAGCGCGATAAAAATGAGCTTCTCCTCCCAGGGGAGGCAAAACGCCTTTTCCCTACGGCACGTTGTCACGCAGGGCCGTCAGGCTGATGCAAATCAGATTCCAAAGTGACTTAATGAAACACAGTTGCTGGCCCCTCTGTTTTTGCAGTGCTGACCCCGGGTCGTCCTTCAGTTCTGTTTCTCATCTCAGCTCTGATGCCGATTGGGAACCTGATCCCGAGTCGCGGCGTCTTCTGGCATGAGGTTGAGTGTGTCAGCAGAGGTGTCACTCATTCAGTCGAGGAATGTTAACGATGATAAAGGCAGACAGGAGACAAATGCCATTTAATCATTTCCAGTCCATTTAGTGCCTTTTCCAGTTCAGGTGTTCTGCAGTCTGCTTATTCAGATAGCTGTAAAAATAGCCGTTTTTTTCCACAGTGTTGTGTTGGTTTAAAGGGAGGAAATAGAAAGGAAACATATGAAATCTTTAGAAATGGCTCAGAGCAGTGTCTCTTACCTTTGCTGTGTTGCTCTGCCTCTGTCTTCAACGTTTGTTTGAGGGTGATGCAAACAGAGCTGGCCTGCCTTGGGGCAGGGACGGTCTGGGTGAAATTAGCTCCTTTCAGCCCGAATTTCTTTGATTCTGAGGAACAAAGCAGGGACATCTGGTGAGGCGAAGCACCTGGGAGGTGAGAGGGGGACTCAGGAGTCCCATCTGCAGTTCATTTAGGGGTCTGGGTGAGGAGGCAGGTCTCCAAGCTGGCTGCAGTGAGCACCAGAGGATAGGAGGTGTATGGTCCCATGCAGGATCAATGGTAGAGACCCAGGATTTCAGGTCACCGTTGCCCGGGACGTAATTGTTTTCCCTCTGTTTCCTTTTAGGAGGCTTTTATTGGTTGAATGCAGTGGGAGGATCACTCCGGGAAGAAGGGACGGAGGTCCTATTCATGGTTAGTGACCCTTTCATGCTTTCAATCTTTAGAGCTTCCTAAAGGTGGTGAGTGTCTCATAATTAGCCAGATCTTACAGAGGGAAATGGGTGCAATACAATGCCCGCTGGCCAGGCTGGATGCTGCAGGGACTGCAGATGTATGCAGTCTGGTAGCTGGGCCTTGCTGCTGTGCTTGGTTTGACATCTGGGCTTTCACACAGCTTGGCTGTGAGTACTGGAGAGGGTTTCCAGAAAGCTGCCCCTGCTTTGTTGGGGGCTTTTCCTCGAGAACAGCAGCGCTTTGGCTCTGCTGGAGGGGTCGTGTGTTGGAGCAGATGTGAACCAACCCGTTACAGTCAGTTGATTCTGGTGTACTGGTGCTGGAGGAAGGCTTAAGGGGTAGAGCACACAAGCTGGTCATGCCTGTGAAAACGTCTTATCTCCTGCTAGCAGCAGCACTGGAAGTGCTCACCTTCATGTGCCATTTTCTTCGAGGCTTTTAGACGTTTGCAGTTGTCGATTTCAATAATTCCTCGAGACACCTGCTCAGGATTTTGTGTGTGAGCTGTAGAGGGCAAAAATCCATCTTCAGGTTTAGGAAAATGAGATTAAAAGCCTGCAGTATTTGATGGGGGATGTCAGGCGTATTGGTTTCTGATTTGGCAAGTTAATTATGTTTAAAAACCTTTGTGTCAGACTTCTCTCCTCGAGGCGTTCACCTGGCACAATGAGGTCCTGCCTCCCAGAGCAGTTTCTTGCAGGTTGAAGCTGAGCATTTTCCTTCAGTTACCTCCCTAGGAAAGTTGTTTAAGCCGTCACCGAGGCAGAATCAGCTCCGTGTGGTGCTGCTCTCTGGTCTGTTTGCCTGCCAGGTTGCTGGGGGTTGCTTCTGGGAAGCAGCAGAGGTGGTGGTCACAAGTAACTGTGAGCTGTGCTTGGCGAGTTGTTGCCTTGCTCTTCAGGAAGGCAGCCCAGAATCTCCTGCTGCTGTGTGTGTGTGTGTGTTGGCAGCGGAGCTGTGGGTTGCGATAGCTGCAGATAAAGCAGAAGGGGATGCAGAAAGCACTGGGTTGCCCAACTCAGACTGTTCAAATCTCCCAGCTTTCTTCCCTCCGTGCCAGACGGAGTCTCACACTCGGATCCACCCCGCTCTGTGTGCAGCACCGATCACACTGAGCATCACGCGGTGCTCATCCCGGATCCCTGCGGGGTGCAGCCCTTCCCTGGGCTCTGCAGTTTGTTCCCACCTGCAGAGTGGGCTGTGCTGTGCTGCTCTTTGCTTTATCTGAGGATTCGAGTGGGTTCTGGTGGCAGGCAGTAATTGCCAGGATTTTGTTCTTGGCGGTTGAAGTGTGGCTGTTAATTAATATTTGTGTCTGTGTTGTGGTTGCAGATATTCAGCTCACCCTTGCTTTGAACTTGCCTGTGAGGAGCTTCCTTTCCATCCACGAGGGTGTTTTGGGGTGTGAGATATGGAGACTTCTAATGCTCAATGGAAGTTTTTCTGTTCTGGGATTTACCCCCTGCTGATGTTGTCTTGTCCAAACTGCAGCAGTCAAAGCAGCCCAGCAGAGCTTCCCGAGAGCAATTACAGCAGCTGCTGGCAGCCAGCAGCCCCTGTGCTGGGAAACTGGGCTCTGAGCGTGTGTCCAGCTAATGAGGGCTGATAGGAAACGCTTGTCTGGACCTGATGTAGTCTCAGGGGATTGCTGGAAGGGAGGCTTCTCTTCTTGTCAATTTTACACCCTGCAAAACCTATTTCTGGCTGTTTTGTACAGATGTGATGGTGAGGAAAGGGGCTCTCCGTGCTGAGTGGTTCTGCTGCTCTTTCTGTTGCTTCCTTTGGTGGCTCTGATGTGCCTGGGGTCAGCATCCTGCGGAGGGATGGTGGTGCTGAGCAGGTGGCAGCTCTGACCCTTGGGAATGTGACTTCCCCAGCAGCTGCATTAGCTTTGGAAGCGCCCATCCTGGGGCACTTCAGGCCTTCAGAGGTCTGTCCTGCCTGTGGGAGCTTTTCCTCCAACTTGCCTCAAGTTTCCTTTGAGCCACGTGCGTATTCTTTTCCCTTTTTATTTGGCGCTGTGGTGGAAGATATCCCCCAACTGGCACCATCGTGCCCAGCTTACCCACACATCTGTTGGGCTCATCTGTGGGCTGCGTGCCCCCGTTCTCCCATCTTGTTTTGGAGTTTACTCATGGTAAGATGCTTTATAGCCAAGTTTCCAAAAGATGGCACATCTCCCCTCACTGGTGACCGTGCCAGGTGCTCTGGTGGCCCCTGTGCTCCTTTCCAAGCTTTCTGATCGCAGCTGCAACAGTGAGAAGACTCCTCAAATTGTTTTGAGAAGACACCGAATGAGAAACAGGTGGTTTTTTAGATCATCTCAATCCTTAACCAAGATGAAATGAGGGCATCTACAAACCTGAAAGCCACTTAATGACAATGGCAGCCGGCAGGGAGGGGCTCCTTCAGGCCCTGAAGAACATCTTGGGCCCATCACTGATTTCTCCTTGGGCGACCTCAAGAGAGCATCTGTGTCAGTGCCCTTCTTGAGCACTCCCCTTTCCATCCATCCCAGTCAAGGGAATGGCACAAGGTGTTTGTGTCTACGTGGGAAGGAGCAGAGCGGTCACCTGAGTGTGTGTGTGTGTGTGTGTGCAGGGGCTGTCTCAGATCTGGCTGTGGGGTGGATTTCCCCGTTGCTGCATCCCCTCTTCCTCCATTCTTGGACCTCATTTGAGAAAATTGGGGCCGCTGGACTCACTTTTTGTCTCTCAGCTCATGATTTGTCTCCTCTTGAAAGCCCTCTCAGTTTGTCCCACCGTAGTGAGGAAAACCTCAGATCAGTGTTGGAAGGGAAACCAGGAGGAAGAGCTCTGGAAGAACATCTGCCAGCGTGTCCAACCTGCTGCCAGCCTGCAGAGCAGCTCCGTGCTGTGCTTTGGTGCTTCACACACAGGGCGATTGTTGCAGAGCTGCTGGGATGCTGTTACGGTTCTGACACATCTGCTGCCATCTCCATTTCTGCTAAGCAAGATCCTCAAAAGACGACAGGCAGCGACTCGGGCCGTGTCGGAAGCCGTCCCAGACGTCTCCCTGAGCACAACGCTCCATTTGCAGAGTGCTGAGGCAGCCCGGTGGCTGCTGAGCTTTGCTCTGCTCTGAGTCACTCTGCAATGAATTAGATTTGTGCTCCCAGGTTTATTTGTGGTTTTGACTCTCTGCTTGGCAGGTACTTGTTTTGGATGAGTTTCTGGGTTCTGCTTGGTCCTTTGGACTGCCTCACAGCCCGGGTCTACAGAGCCCTTTTTAAAATGGCCAATACTGAGAAGAAAATATTGGACTTCCATTTTTGCATTAATTCTGCAAACATGGCAGAGGACACTTTAGGTAAACTGACATATAGTGCACTGGCTAGTTCTCCCTGTTCCTCCAAATAAGCCTTTTTTTTGTTTGTTTGTTTTTCATTCTCTCATTCCTACAGGCAGTACTTAAAACAGGAAAGTCTTGACAAGAAAAGGAAAGAATTTGACACCAACGGGTGGTCGCTGCTGAGTAAGAAGAGCCAGGTGGGTTTGTGCAGTCAAGGTGTGCAGAAGGGGTCTGGGTTGGTCCTTGCTTTTGTCCTTGGCTCAGACGGAGCTCTGCTGGCTGCTCTTCCTGGCAGATGTGTGCTCGTGGTAACTGTAGGGGGTGAGCAAATCATAGGACATCAGTGGCAGGCTGCTCTGCTACAGTTTCCCATCCAGCCCTGCGGGGCAGATGTAGGGGGAACCCCAGTGCCCCTCCATTCCTGCTGCACGGGGCTCACCCCCCACCCCCTCTTTTCCTCAGCTCCCCTTTGCTGTGCTGCTGCCCCTGCTCTTTGTTCGGGGTCGTTTGGGGGAGGCCCTTTGGTGGGTGCTGTTGGTTCTCCCAGCTGACGCGAGGGGTCCGACCCGTGGCTGTGATGCTCAGCTCTGTGTCCTCTCATTCCAGGAGATCCCACAGCAGATGAACGGCAGTGACTGCGGGATGTTTGCCTGCAAATATGCCGACTGCATTACCAAAGACAAACCCATCAACTTCACTCAGGTAATCCCCACCCTGACGTGTGCCGCGTGCTCAGGGTATGTATTTGCGCCCATTCTGATACTTCCAAATGCCTTTTGCTCCCTTCTCCGTTGGTTTAAAGCCCACCCTGGGGATCGAATTGCCATTCCTCAGAGCAGAGCTGACACAGAGCACTGGGGCACTTCTTCCTACCACGCCAAATTCCTCAAGAGTCGTCCTCACGTCTTCTATTAAAACACACAGGCACATCACCGACGTCAGCCCATAATGGGTCCCAGTCATAGCTGTAATGAAAGCGGGGCATTGTAGCCTGAATCCAAAGGAATTTGGGATTACCTGACGTCGGCCCCCGTGGAGCATCCCATGCATGAGTGCTTTGTTCTCAGGGAATGTCATCGAAGCCACGTTATTCCTCAATTCTCATTCACTGCTTTGTTTTCAATAACCTGAAAGTCTGACCTCCTCCCCCTCCCCCCTGAGAAAGGCTTCCCCCACGAGAGCTGCCCCAGGAGACGCTGAGGACGCACTGATGTTTGTTTTCTTTGTCTTTTCTCCCCCCCCAAAGCAACACATGCCCTATTTCCGGAAGCGGATGGCCTGGGAAATCCTGCACCGCAAACTGCTCTGATGCCCGGAGCCGCCGTGCGGCTGTCCCAGAAGTGCCCCGATGTGCTCTGCTCAGCCCAGGGCTTCACACAAAGAAACAGCAAATGAACTCTGTTATTTTTGATATAAAAAAAAAACCACCATTCACGGACCAATGCGCAATAGAGATGTTCAGAAGCACACTTGCCTTTTTTTTTTTCCTTTTTCCTTTTATTTTTTTTCTTTTTGTATTTCAAGACCTATTTTTACAAGCGTTTTCAGGTGCTGAGATTCAAGGTTGGGGGGGGGGGGGCAGCTTTGGCCACAGGAGGAACTCTTATTTTTCTGCTTTTTTCAGCCCCTTTTGCAGCCAGCTTTGTGCTGATGGTGTGACTGTGGGGGTGTGCGTTTGGGGGGGAGGGGGGGATTCCAGGGCAGGAGAAAGCACTTATGTGGGTCTGGGAGCTCAACGCCCTCACAGAGCTCTGCTCCCATCAGAGTGATGTGGGCAAAAGTGTCTTTGGGGCGGATGCCCTTAAAATCCAGCGTGGAGTGAGCAGTTTGGATCTCCCCGTCAGTGCACGGAGGGGTTCAGCCCCTTTTTTTGCCAATGGAGGTGCTCTGATCCCGAGTGTTTCTGCTGTGTCTTCTCCCGGTGTCCTCCCTGCTCTGTTCTTACAGCCAGCGTTTTGTGGGGCAGCTCTGGGGGTGTCCCGGGGGGCTCCACAGGAGCTCCTGGGGGCTCCGTGTGTCACTCCAGTTCTTGCAGAGAGCCGCTTTTCTGCCCACGGCCCCCATCTCCCCATTGTTGAGCATCGACTGTTGACGGCGATTTCAGGTACGCGTTTGACTGTGGAGCAGAGCCAAAGCGGCACCCGATGGTTCTGTACATATTTGTGTTCCCGGGCCTTTTTCAGAGCAACAAAGAACAAAATGGGGCGTGCGTTTGCTTCTCCTCCTGCCGGGGGGGTTGAGGCTTTGCCACCTTTGTCCTCCTGCGGCAGCCCCGGCTGAGCAGAATGAATGGCTCCTCTCTCCCTGATATTTTGCACATGTTTCAGCCGGGGTTGGGGGCGGTGGGGGCTGAATGCTGCCAGCAGTGCAGGGGCTGCGGCGTTCAGCTGAGGAGTGCTTCCAAAGGGGGCTCCGCAGCGCCCCAAGGAGAGCTCTGCATCCCCGTCCGCCTGCGGGAGAAGGGAAGCATTCAGAAGCACTCGAAGCAGCGGTGGGGACCCGGAGGCCTTCGGGGCTCCTGGAGGTATTGCTCCGATGGGGGCTGCGCTCATCCTTTCCACTGATTTAATTTATTCTCGATGGCGACGTGGGAGGAGAAGCGGCAGAGCGTGCCGGGCTTCCCCAGCAGCTGCCCCTGGTTCTGTTCTCGTGTACATAACCTTTCTAAGCCCAAGGAAAGAATGGAATAATGTCCACTTTTGTATTTTTGTCTCCAGCTGTTGGGGGGGGGGGAACGTTTTATACATTTTCTGTACCCGTAAGCAGTAGTTTTGTACAAAACTTTGCCCTCCTTCCCCTTCGCGCCTGCCAGGTTGTGTTCTTTGTATGCTGGTTTGGATCCCCCCCCCCCCCCTCCCCTCTGTGTGTTTTATACCGAGTTCCATTTATTACCTTTTTCTATCTTTTACTGCGAGTAAAGACCTGAGAGGAGAAAAGGAAAAAACCAAACTGTTTTCTTTCCTTTGTGTGCGTCCGTTGTGCCCAACCAACCCCCCCGTGTGCCCAACCTGCCCGCTGCAGGCCGGGCTGTGAGTGGGCTCAGCTTTGGGCTGAAGGCTGCTTTGCATCCTTCACTTCTAGTTCAAATAAACCTCTCTCAGCAGGTCGGGGCGCTGCACACAGAGGCGGTTCAGTGCTCGGCAGCACGGAGGGAGGAAACGGCCCCGGCTTTCTCCTTAACGCTGCACTGAGTGGGAGCCGAAGGGCCTTCCTGGTGCACGCTGGGCTCCCTCCGCTCTGATTTCGGAGGCTCTCAGCCCCCCCAGCACTGCAGTTTATGGCCTGAGCTCAACGCTGCCCTTTGTTTTCCTTCCGAAAAAGCCACGGAGGTGGCGCTCTGTCAAAGGGGGTCTCTGTGCCCACCGCGTCCCACTGCTGCCCCGGCCTCCGCAGCCACCAAAAATGCATTCAGCATTTATCCCTGCCTTATTAATAGAATAAATCACATCTCCCGCCCGTCCCCAGCTGGGGATTTTCAGGTCATATTGACTTTTTCCTCCTTCCTCCATCCTTATTCCTAGACGTGAGTTTTTTTCCCCCCTCATCCTTGCAAAGAGCCGCTTATGAGCGCCGCTGACATTCCTCGCCGCTCACACGTGGCTTCTGCAAATACCCCCGGCGCTGCCTCCCCCCCGCAGCATCAATGCTGCATTCATCACAGAGCTGTGCCCGGAGGTGGGGGCCGGCATGGGCTGAGTGCTGCGGGTTGGCGGGATGCTCCCATCCTCTTCTGCACAAAGCAGCCCCGAAATCCACGTGTGAAAGGCTCCCATCCCTCTCTGCCCACAGCAGTGCACCCACCGGAGACCCGCACGGGTCGTCCAATGGATCCGTTTTGTTTGGGTTCTATCACAGACAAAGGTTCCCTCCTGCACCGGTGTACCCGGGGAGCCTTCTCCACCTGCTCCCCCCACGGCTTGGCTCGCGGTTCCCAGGAGGTTGGGCTGCATGGTCCTCGTGGATGCCTTCCAGTTTGGGATCGCTGAGGATCTTAGGATTCTGTGCTCCCCGCTGTGCTGCGCTGGCAGAACGCCGCTGTTCTGCATTTAATCCTCACCTGGGCTCGGTGGGATGGGCTGCTTTACCCTCCCGTGGGGTGAGGCTGCGCCCCACAGAGCTGCAGTTCTGGGGTCTGCAGCCCCTCGAGCCGTGAGGTGGCACAGCAGTCCCAGCCCCAGAGGACGTTTGGGTCCTTCAAGGTGTCCAAAGGCCACGTCTGGAGGAGCCCAGGGCGGTGTCCCCACCTATGGTTGGTGAGGAGGGGTGACCCCGAGTCTCTGTGCGCGCTGTGGGCAATGTGTGCCCTGCGCCCGAGGGTCCCCAGCGCAGCCCTGAGCTCCACGGGGTCCTCCAGGGCCTCCGGGTGAATCAGTGTGTGTGGGGGGGCTGCAAAGGGTCGTGGGGACACTCAGCTCATCGTGGGGCAGCTCAGCACAGCATGGGGACACCTTGGTGCATCGTGGGGACACCTTGGCTTATCAGTGGGGCGCCTCAGTCACGGGAGCACCACGGCGCAGCCTGGGGACACCTCTGTGCATCACGGGGACACCTCAACACACCATGGGGACATTTCAGAGCATCAGTGGGGCGCCTCAGTCATGAGGACACCACAGTGCTCCGTGGGGACACCTGGAAACACCTTGGGGACCCCATAACGCACCACGGGCACAACTCGGCACACTACTGAGGACACCACAGCGCACCACGGGGGCACCAAGAAGTCAACACACGACCACGATGCCATAGCATACAACGGGGACACCAGAACGCACCACGGGTCCAACTCAACCCAACACCCCTCCTGTCCCAACCCGACCATGCTGCGCCACCACGGTGCCACCCCCCGACCCCACACAGCCCCATTTCTCTATCTCAGATCGCGCTTTCCGCTCCGCCTTCGTTGCCGCCATCAGCTCGGAAGGGATGCAGCATTAATTAAAAAGAGGCCGTTCCGGACAAAAATGCCCTTTGTGGGCTGCAGCGCGGCTGCGTGTTGCGATTGGCATCCGTATTGTTGGGTAAACTTTGTCGGGAACATCAGCCTTTCCGGGCTTCTTCCCGGCGCTGCGGCTCAGTCATTAGCCCAGATTTATGGCATGTGTGGACACAGGGGCCCTTGTGCCTGGGGGGGGGGGGGTTGGGGGGGGCGGGGGGAGCACCCCGAACAAGTGCCCGTAGGAGGTTTTGGGGTTTTGTGATGTGGGGATGAACCATTGGGGTTAATTTGTGGTGTTCAGGGCCTGAAGGGGGGGGGGTATCGATCCCCGCATCCCATCCGTACCCCACAGCGTTCCCTCGGAGGAGGTGGAAAATCAACCCCTGCATCCCACCCACACCCAACGGTGACATCTGGGGATGCTGTGTGACATCCGGGGGGGTCCTACGGGACCGGAACCCCCAGCCACCAACCTCCCCACTGGGGGGCGGGGGCTGCAGAAGGAGCTTTTGGGGGGGGGGATGAATGGGATGGACAGAGGGACGGACGCACGTCACGCCATGAGGTTGCACTGGGAGACCCACCCCAGCTCTGGGGGCCGTGACTCGGTTTCCCCTCTCAATTAATCAAAGGGGGGGAGATGGAGCCTCTAGATGTCACTGTCCCCCCACACATGCCACCTCTGCCTTGTTTTACACCCCCCCTCCCCCCACAATCAGGCAGTCTGGGGTTATGCCCAACGTGTGGGGCACCCTAATGGCACCCCCCCAAAACCCAGCTGGAGGGCTGCACACTCCAAGACACTCCTGATCGTAATTTCTGCTAACGATGTGCCCCCCCCCCCCCAACCTCATCCCAACGGGGTCCCCCACTAATCCCTCATTAGGCCCCACGACTGCACCGCGTGGGGTTGGGGCTGTGAAAAAGCAGCCAAAAATCCATCCCCCCCCCATAAAAAATACCCAACGCCCATCCGCGCCCCGGGGTGCAGCGCGGAGCCCTTTCTCCACGCCAACCCCCCACCCTTGCAAATGAAAAAAAGAAGGAAAAATGCCACTTTGAGGGTTTTTTTTTTTTAATTTAATTATTATTATTACTATTATGTATGCGTATATATATATTTTTTTTCTTTCTTTTTCTTTGTTTTTTCCAGCGTCCTCCGGACACAGAGGGCGGCTTTGTGTGGCTGCAGGACGCTGCGGGGCAGCGCTTCGGGCTGAGCCCTGGCGGCGTTCCACCCTAAATAGGTGGCTTTGGGGTGGGGGGGGGGGGGGGAACAGTGTTTCAAAGAGGTTTTTTTGGGGGGGGGGGGACAGACCTGAATCACTCCTTCGATGGGAAAAAAAAAATCAATTATAAGGTAAAGAATGATCTCCAGATCTCCTTCTGCCTCTCGGCTCTGTGCTATGGGTTCGCGGGTGCCCCTCTGTGCGGATAGGGGGTGCTGGGGGGGGGCGGGGGGGGGGGGGGGGGGGCTGTGTTCCCATAATGGGGCGATCCTCCCTCAATCTGCCCTTTTTTAAGGGATATTTCGCCCGACGTTGCGGGGTGTAATGCTGGGGAGGGTTGGGGGCGGCTGACCCCGTCCGGGTGACATCACCTGCAGGGGACACCCAGAAGACCCCCCCCCACCCCACGAACTCACAGCCCCCTCCCACGACATCAAAGCCGATTCCGTCCTCCCAGTCACAAAAATGGCTCTTTTTGCACCACCTGCCCCAAACAGGAGGGATTTCCCCCCAAACCCACGAGCCAGCAGCTATGGGGCAGAGGGGAGGGCTCAGCCGCCCCCCCCCCCCCTCAACACCTCCCCCCCCCCACACCCCCCTCCTCTCCAACCCCACCAACGCTGCCGGCTTCCCTCCAGCCCTCATTAATTTAGGATAATCACCGCTCTCATTAGCGGGGTGCCCGACCCCACAGCGCTCCCTGGCACTGCCGCCGTCTTCCCATTTTCCTTCTTTTGTTTCTTTTTTTTGGGGGGGGGGGGTGGGGGGGGGGGGGGAAGAGGTTCAATACATTTTTCCACGGGATGAAGGGATCCATCCTTTAGGGTTTGGGCTTCATCCCTACGGGACAGCCACACGGAAACCCCAAAGCCATATAGCTCTGGGGGTTCTCTGCTGTCTGCTATGGGGTTGTGCCCCCCCCCCTCCCCCCGTGGTTTGCTGGGAGCAGGGATTTGGGGTAGCTGCCCCCAGCCCCGAAATAAAACCCTTTCTGAAGGGTGAGAGCAGAGCCTGGCGTGGGTTGGGGCAACATACCCCACGTGGGGGGAAAAACACGCCACGGCCCCCCAGTTTTGGCCCCCACCCACCCTCCCCCATCCCGGTGTGTCATTGCAGGGGGGAGAATTTTCCCACAAAGACCCCAAAATCCCCACTTTTTGCTCCAAAATCCTCCCCCTCCTCCGAGAGGCAGCAGGACAGCGCCGGCGTCTGCGCGCCTCAAAGGGGCCCTTTGTGCCACGATCCCAAAAAAGTCCCCTTTTCATCGCCACCTCCGATGGAGGAAGAGGAGGAGAGGAGGAAGAGGCCGCGTTGGGGGCAGAGCGACGGCCGCTGTTCTTTGACATCATCCCACAAAAATGCCATACGGGGACCCCCCCCACACACCGTACAGGGTTGGGGCAGAAGGGCTTTGGGGTTGGGTGGGGATGGGGGGTGGGCAGTGGGGGCCGTGAGAAAAAAGGATATGAAGGAACAGTGGGGGGAATATGGGGGGGTTTTATAGAGGTTTTGGTGCGTTCGTGGCACTGGGTTGGCTGTGGGGTTGGACCCCGACCCAATGGGGTTGGGGGAGACGGGGAGGGATGTGGGGTCCGGATGGGATGCCGGTAATTGGGGTATAATACAGCAATTGAGTTTTATGGGGGATGATTCTGACAATTGGGGTTTGGGGGGGCATAATGCAACAATTGGGATTTGGAGGATTATTCCAACAATGGGGATTAGAGAGAGGATTCCAAAGGTTGGGATTTGGGGGATGATGCAGCAATGGGGATTTTGGAGGGACGATGACAGAAATTGGGGTTTTGGGGGGTGATGCATCAATTGGGATATTTTGAGGTTAATTCCAACGATTGGGATTTTGAGGTTAATTCCAACGATTGGGATTTGGGGGATCGTGCGGCAGTTGGGTTTGGGGGGGCGGTTCCCGCAGGAGGGATGGATGCTTCCGATCGCCCCACCCAGAAACAGAAGTTGGTGCAGGATTGACTCTGTTTGGACCCCAAAACAAAACACGAGGATCCCAGCGGGGTGAAACTGCAGGAAATGGGCTGTCTGGGGGCAAACTCACCCCATTGGGGTCTGCGCATGGCATGCGCCCTTCGTGCCGTTAGGGAGCTTTTGGGGCACCCAATAACTTCGGGGATCACCCAGCTTTTGGGATCACCCCATTTTGGGGATCACCCCATTCTTGGGATCACCCCATTTTTGGGGTCACCCCATTCTTGGGATCACCCTATTCTTGGGATCACCCCATTTTTGGGATCACCCCATTCTTGGGGTCACCCCAGCATCTTTGGGAAGAAAAAAAAAACCCAAAAAACCGAAACAGCGCCGTGCGAAGGACTGAAATGGCCTTTTTTGGCCCAAAGTCGCAGCCGGGGGACGGCGGGGACAGAGCTCCTTTCTGCTCCCCGTTCCCATGGTGGAGCCAGGGGAAATATTTGGGGGAAGGTCTGAGGTTAATGGGATCTGCCAGGTTGGACTCGCGCTGCACCGGGGAGAAAAGTGCACTCCTTTCTTTCTTTCTTTCTTTCCCTTTTTTTTTTGCCTTTTGCTGAAAAATGCTCTTTTTATAGGAAATTAAAAAAAAAAAAAAGGCTCGGGGGGGGGTCCCCCCCTCCTTGCCCATAAAACCAAACAACCGAGCGTGTGTTCGAGGAAGTCCCACTATTTTGAGGCTATTTTTATGGATGGCCCTGCGGGGGGTGAATGTATTTTGGGAGGTGTGAGGAGCGCGGTGAGAAATGGGGAGAAAATGAGGCCAAACTGGAGCTGAAATGGGACCGACGTGGGGCTACGGTGTGGTCAAATAGGGCCAAAACGGGGCCAAAACGCAGCACAGATCCCATTGTCTGAACATCCTCGGGACGATCGGAGCCCCAAAGCTTCCTGTGGGAGTTAAAAGTTCCCTTCAGGGGAGGAGGCTGGGAAGTCCCTATGGGCACCCAGTGGAGAACCCAACCCCAATGGAGACCCCAATGATAATGGGGACCCCAATGACCATACTAAACCCAATAAGAACCCAATGGTCCCCATAATGGTCCCCATAAGGTCCCCATAAGGGCCACCTCATTTGGAACACCCAATGGAGACCTCCAACCCCACCGAGACCACCTCGACGGAGAACCCAAGAAGAGCTGATTGTTTTGGGGCTGTTTTGGGTGTTTTTGGAACGGGGGCTTTGTGTGGGGAAAGGAAGGGGAGAGGGCCGTTCTGTTCACCTGGAGGTGGTTTGTCCCCAAATCTCCAAAGTGAGAGCAGATAAATGGGGATGAACGATGCTCCCGGCGGGTGGCAGTGGGGCGGGGACATTCTCCATGCCTGGTGGCATCACGGTGACCTCAGTGGCCCTGGATGGCATCATCAGCATGGGGAGAACATCCCGGTCGGTGGCACCGGGATGGGGACAGCAGCACAGGACAGGGACAGCCACAGCCAGAGAGCATCCCCGGCAATGGGGAACCTGTGGTGCTGTGGGCTGCTGGTGGTGGTGGCGGTGACGGTGACAGCAGTGGTGCAGCCCCGGGATGGGCAGAGTTAAGGCCACTCTCATTCCTTCCACCCGAATTCCTGAGCTGCCTTGGATGCGTCCCTGCAGCCCTGATTGCCTTTCCAGAGCCCTCCACTCCCGTGGAAATGGGGAAAAAAAGCAGCAAATCGCCCCAAAATGGGCGATAGGATCGGGGAGGGCAGCGCAGTTGGGGGCGGGTGGGCAAAACGATCCCGTTGTGCTCAGTGGGAGCACCACGGGGGGGGCCGGAGGGGGGGGCGCAGCAGGAGTGGGCGACGCCACCCCCATTTGGGGTGGAAACGCAGCAAATCTGAGCTCCTCGCAGCAGTGCTGTGCCGCGTCCCCATTCCCAGCACGGGGTTCGGTGGCAGCGGGAGCTGCAGGTGGCAGCGGTGCCCCCACAAAGGGTGGGGGGCGGAGGGGCCCGGGGGGGGGGTGTGGGGTGTGGGGGGGGGGGGGGCAGCCGGCGCGTCGTTGTTGACTCCCGGCCCTTTTTTCCACTGGAAAGTCCCGCCCGCAGCCAACCCCTGGCCCCACTCCCGGCCCATAATGCAGCCAAGGGCCGGGATGGTCCACCTGCTGTATCGAAGGCCGGGGGGGCTGCGTGGCGGTGCTGCCCCCCCTCCCACCGACCCCCCCCTCACGGCCCTCACTGCCCGTTCCCACCTGGGGAAACTGAGGCACGGGAGGGGTCTGTGCCGGACCGTCATCACATCCCCTTTGCACATAAAAGGGGGGTTATATACTGCTTGCAGGGTGGTTTATTTGGGGGGGAGGAGGGGGGGGGTCGTCCCAAAGAGGTGTCCGGGGGGGGTCACCTTCCTGGCTGCATCCCCCATTGGTGGGTGGGTTTTGGCTGAGGGAGGGGGGCGGGGAACACACGGTGGGGCTGTGGGAGGTTCGGGGGCGGTGCAGAGGTCGGGGAGGATGGGGGGGGGGGCGGTTCGGGATGCTGCAGAAGGCAGTGTGAAGGCTAAGGGGGTCGGGGAGGTGGTGGGGGTCTGAGGGCTGATGGGGGGGTTGGAGGATGAGGACAGCCGTGCGCGATGCTCGCAGCGCCGCGGTGCCGTCCCGGGCTCCGTCCTTCCCGGCTCCTTCCTCCCTTCGCTCCATCCCTCCCCGGTCCCGTTCTTCTGCTGCTCCGTCCCTCCACATCTCCATCCTTCCCATCTCCGTCTCTTCCCATCCTCATCCCTTCCCATTTCCACCCCTCCCCATCTCCACCCCTTCCCTGGATCCATCCCTTCCCATTTCCCTCCCCATCTCCATCCCTCCCCGGACTCTTCCTTCCCTGCATCCGTCCCCACCCCTTCCCACCACCCCCAGCCCCGTACCCCATCCCACCTCGGACAACGGGGGCAGAAGGGATGGGGTGAGCCCCCTCCCCGCCCCATACACAGCCCCCATACCCCGAGGACCCCCCCAGATCTCAGCGTGCTCCCCCCCCCAGCTCCGTGCATTTATTTCCATGGGTCACTCATGGCCGGAGGGGGACGGCTGGGGACCCCCCCGCGCTTGTTGGGAACCCCTTTATTGAAGACCCTCTTCCTGCAGCCCGGGGCTGCTCGAGGAGTCCCCACGTTCTTTTAAACCCGGGGGGGCGGTCCCTGCTATCACCTGACAGCCCCCAGCGCCCTCCCCGTGGCTGGGGGGGTTACCTGCCTGGGAGGGGGACCACAGATGTCCGGGGAAGGCTCATCCCCCCCTTCCCCCTCCAGTGCAGAGGTGGGGTGCAGACGTGGCGGGGGGGGGGGGGGGGGGGTTGGAGAGTCCATCGTCCCCCCCCCCTCCCCTTTTTGGAGCTTGATATGATCTGCGAAATGTCCCCTCCAACACCACACACACCTTGGGGTGAGGGGACCCCCACCATCATCCTGAACCCCTTCCCTGTGGTGGGGGGCACATTTATAAGGCAGTGAGGGCTGGAAATAGTCATGCTGGGTACTGACCCCCTAATTTTCATGACCCCCCCTTCTTTTTCGAGAGGGGGGAACCTACTGGGCCACTTCCAAGCAGAGGAATGGTTGAGGGGAGGGGGCTGTGCTGAGCTGGGGGGGGGGCGGTCCTGTGTCAGGAATTGGGGCTTGAGTGCCTCAATAGGGGTCTTTAGGACCCCCGAGGTGGGATGGGATGGGGGGAGTCAGCTCCCTGTGAGCCCCCAGGATGTGATGAAATGGAGGGGGATGGGGGGAGTTCATCCCTGTGGGACCCTCAGGATGTGATGGGGTGGGACTGGGGAACCGCAGCCCCTTGGGCCCCCCCAGGATGGCATGGGATGGAGGGATGGATCTCAGCCCCCCGGGATCCACAGGATGTGATGTGATGGGGGTGGGGGTGGGGGGGTAACTGAGCCCTCTGAGACCCCGGGGGTGGCACTGGGGGGGAGGGAGGGGGGAGTCTCAGCCCTCTGGGACCCCCCAGGATGGGATGAGATGAGGGGATCTCAACTCCCTGAGACTCCCAGGGTGTGATGGGGGGGATCTCAGCCCAGTGGGACCCCCAGGATGGGACATGACTGGGGGTGTCTCAACTTCCCTGGACCTCTGCGATGTGATGGGAGAGGGCCGCAGCCCCCCGCCCCCCCACCCCTCCTATGGGATGAGACTGGGGAATCTCAACACCCCAACCTCCCCCCAGGACGGCACGGGGGTGCTCCCCCTCCCACACCCCAACCCGTCGGATCACCGCGAGCACGGCCGTGTCCGTGTGTGCGTGCGGGCGTGTGTTGGGGGGGGGCGCTCACCCTGACACCCCCCCCCCTCCCCTCTCCCTCCCTCCCTCTTCTCTACCCGCCGGTGCCGTCCCGGAGGAGGGTCGGGGGGGCCGTCCCGGCTCGGGTTACAGAGCCCGGGGGGCCGCGCCGGGACATATACGCGGCGTCGGGGCGGTGCGGCACTGCTCGGCCCGACGGACGGTGAGAGGGGCTCCGCCGCCCGCCATGCACGGCCGCCGCCCGCCCCGCTCCGCCGCTCTCCTCCTCCTCCTCCTCCTTCTCACGGCCGCCGCAGCCGCGCAGGACCGCGACCTCCGTGAGTACCACCCGCCGCCCCCCCCCCAGGCCCCCCCCGCTCCACCCCGTCGGGACTCGGAGCTGCGGGATCCCTGCGGTGCGGTGGGGGTGCGGGGTGGGGGGTTGGAAGGGGGGAAAGTGGGGTGGAGGTGGAAGTTGTGTGTGTGGGGGGGGGGACAGCGTGGCGTGGAGGGGGGTGGGGGGGAAAGTGCGAAGGAGAACGCGAGATGGGGGGGGCGGTGTGGGGTATGTGGGGAAAGTGATGGAGAGAGTGTGAGGATGGGGGGGACGGTGGGGGGAAATGGGGTGAAGTGTGAGGATGGTGAGGGGGGCAGTGTGGGACGGTGGGGACGCGTGGGGTGGGGGGGACAGTGAGGGATACGTGGGGAAAGTTTGGGATGAGTGGGGAAAGTGATGGGGACAGTGTGGGGGTGGGGGGACAGATGGGACGGTGCAAAGATAGTGGGGTGACAGCGTGGGGTATGTGAGGACTGCGTGAGGATGGTGGGGGGGGGACAGTGGGGGACAGGTGGGGAAGTGTGAGGATAGTGGAGGGAAGTGGGGGGAACTGTGGGGTACATGGGGACAGTGTGGGATAAATGGGGACAGTGTGAGGGTGGTGGGGGGGGGGACACAGCAGGGAACAGTGTGGGACAGATGGGGAATGTGTGAGGACAAAGGGGGGACGGTGTGGGAACGGGGGGGACACAGATTGAGACAAAGTGGGCTGATAGGGGGAAAGTGTGACAGTGGGGGTGGGGACAGCGTGGGACACTGCAGGCTGTGTTAGGACAGGGGGAGATTGTCTGGGATGGGGGGGGACAGCCTGGGAATGGGGTTTGGGCAGCACTGGGACCATAGCGTACAGCTGAGACAGTGGGGTGCAGAGTGGGGACGGAGAGCTGCAGTGTGGAGCAGTGGGGGACAGCCTGGGGACACAGGTCCAGCTGGGGATGGGATGTGGGGTCCCACTGGGACGTGGGGTCCCACTGGGGACATGGGGTCCCATTGGGGACATGGGGTCCAGCCCTGGGGCCCCTCCTGGCCACCCCGGGGGGCCTCTGGGGACCCTGGAGCACCTCGTGGAGATGCCAGGACACATCCCTGAGGCACGGGGACACCTCCTGGGGGGGATTTTGGGGGTGGCTTCTGGCCATGCAGGGGTACCTCGTGGGGACACATCCTGGGGACCCTGGGGTACCCCCTGAACACACGGGGATGCCTCTTGGGACCCTGGGGTGTAGCCTGGGGGGGGTCCCCAAGGCAGAACATGGTGACTTTGGGCCACCTGCGGGGGATCCCAGTGAGGGACACTTCTTGGGGACCCCAAGGCAACGCATGGGGACTTCAGGGCCCCTCCTGGGGTCCCTGGGACATCTTTTGGGGACACTGAGACACTTCTTGGAGTCCCCAAGGAACAACCTGGAGACTTTGGGGCCCCTCTTGGGGTCCCCGGGACATCTTCTTGGGACCTCGGGGGACCACCTGGGGATGCTGAGGCTCAGTTTGGGGACAGTGGGACACCTTTTGGAGACCTCGGGGACACCGCGTGGGGACCTGAGGCACAAGTGGGGACCCTGGGGCACCACCTGAGGACCCCCAGGCACACCCCAGAGACCTCAGGACCCTTTTTGTGGACCTTTGGACACCTCCTGGGGACGCACCCTGCAGACCCTTCGGGCTCCATGGGAGCACCGGGGATGCCCCCCCCCCCCCCCCCCCAGGTTCAGTCCCACCAGAAAGCGCTGATTGTCCGCGAGGGTCCCCGTGTGGCACAGTGACACCGAATGCCATCGGGGTTGGGGCACTCCGGGAGAGGTCTCCTCACTTCCCCCCCCCCCCCGCCCCCCCGCTGCGCACCGCCTCGCTGCTTGGGGATCCTTCCTCCTCCTCCTCCTCCTCCTCCTCCTCTGGATGGGATGGAGGCATCGCATCCACGCCTCCCCCCCCCCCCGCCCCCGCTGCCGAATCCCCGCGTTTCGCTCCATCCCATGAATCGCTCCATTCATTGCGCACAGCGAAGGCAAACCGGGAGGGGAAGGAGGGTGGGATCGGGGAGGGGGGGGGGTGGGGGGTTCCCCATGCCACCACGGTGCGGGGGTGATGCCGTCCCCCCCTCCCCACTCCTCCCCCCGTTCCCCACCCCATCGCCCCCGCAGCGGAGGCCGCCGGGGGCTGCGTGCAGGACGGGCAGAGCTACAGCGATAAGGACGTGTGGAAGCCGGAGCCGTGCCGGATCTGCGTGTGCGACACCGGGACCGTTCTGTGCGACGAGATCATCTGCGAGGAGCCGCAGGACTGCCCCAGCCCCGAAATCCCCTTCGGAGAGTGCTGCCCCGTCTGCCCCGCAGAGCTGCCCGCCGCCGCCCGTAATTTATTTATGACGCCCCCCCCCCCCCCGTCCCCCCAAATCACTTTAATGACCCCCCCCCCCCCCCCCCCCCCCTCCTCCCTCCACAGATAAATAAATTACCGTGCGCTTAATTGCCCCATGGATGGGGGGCGATCCATGGGGACGGCGGGGAAAAGGCAACTTGGGACCCCCTCCCTAATAGGACCACCACCTCCCCCCCATAGGGACCCCCCCGGGGAT